>NC_041354.1:339314-359472 GCF_004354835.1 Perca flavescens | reverse complement strand
GGAAATTCCTCGAATTGTAAATCTGAAGCTTGTGTCTGTCTGTCTGTCTGTCTGTCTGTCTGTGACCAACATAGAAAGGACTCTTTGTTTTAGGCTTCAAACCCTTTTTCTTCAGAACCAATGAGAACAGAGAGACAGATGAAGATGTTTTTAAATGAGTTTGTCTCCCTCTGGTGTATGGAGGATATATTTATTCATAATTCAAATTTAAAGTCAAAAGAAAGCAAGATAAAATAAAAATTATTATTTTACTATACTACTAGGGCATTAAGAAAGTTTTTTTTGCACACCTCTTTTTGTCGGGCAGGTGCATGGGATATGATCAAAAGTAGCAGATCAAATTTTAGACCGTTGACCCCGACCATTCTTGCTGGCAATAATTTATTTAGAAGAAAAATACAACGTTTCAGTCTCAGACCTTCATCAGGTAAATTTTAGGAAATATCATACCATAATTGAATTTTAAAAAGGAAACTGAAAAGCAAAGTTGAAATGTAAATGAGTTTATCTTTTGAATTTTCAATTTTGAAAGCCGATATTAAATCTAAAAGCCAAATGTTAAATCAAAGTCAAATGTTAAATTGATGAAAAACAAAAGATAAATCATTTTACATTTCTTTGCTTTTTCAGTTTCCTTTTTCTTTTTTAAATTCAATTGTGGCATGATTTTTCCTAGTAGCATAGTAAAATAATAATATTTTTATTTGATCTTGCTTCGTTTTCTCTTTGGACTTTCAATTTGAATTACTTTTTTGTTGTCTTTTTGTGGCTTTAAAAAGTCCAGTGTATTTATTATATAACTTTGGTTTAGGCCAATAACTGTCTATAAAATGTTGAAAGACGATTTGATGAGAGAATTAATTTATTTTACTGTGAAAGTGCAACATTTTGAGTAAATGTACTTTAAGTAACAGTCACAGTGAGAAAAGTATTTACACAACAACAAAAACATTAAAAATCAGATTTCAAACTTTGGATTTGTTCTCTTTTCTTCTCAGCTGCTCTTCTGGCTTCTCCTAAGGGTTCCAATGCATTCTGGAAGTGTAGTCCTTCCAGTGGATCCTGGCTGAATCATCTGAAGGTAGACTTCTTTTAATAGCCGAGACAGTAAAGCCAGTCGGAATGATCAGTCGGGTCCCGAGGTCCCAAAAAGCGGGACACACCGAACAGACTCGAGGTCACCGACCTCGCCAGTCGCCAGTCTCTGTGGGCTTTAGTTCAATTTTTCTCAAAATACATTTGAATATGCCGGGAAAACTGAACATTATCATTAAAAAAGTCCCAATATTTAGAGAAAAAGATAAAATTTTCAGAATAAAAAGTTTCATATTTTCAGAATAAGGTCCCAATATTTTGAGGGAAAAAATAAAAATATTTTCAGAATAAAAGTTTCATATTTTAAGGAAAAATACATATTTTCATAATAATAGTCATATATTGTGTGACAGAAATGGCTGCAACTGGTTCCTCCGTGTTCCCCCCCCCCCAAAAAGTCTCTAGACTGTCAGGTCTCTGTGGGACTCTGTAGAGTGAGTCCATTCTCTCATCAGATTATATGAAAACTCTCTGAGTTGGATGTTGACAGACAAGATGGTCTGAACGACTTGCGACACGCCCGGCTCTGAAGCTCGGCTTTCTGGCGGTGAACAGGACAGATATCTGAGCCCCTGAAACACAAAAACACAGAGTTTATCTGGAGTCTAAAACAAAAAGAACTTTACCTCTTTTTTGATCTTAAATTGACTTTAAACCCAGACAAAACAAAGTATATAGTTTTACAAGAAATGTGTCTCCTGTTATAACTCCGGACTGCTCGGTAGAATCCTGGAACACACCAGACACAACAACACGTTAAAGTGACGAAAAAAATGTCGACAAAAAGGAAACAAAAACAGCCTTCAGAAAGTGACCAAAAGTGCCAACAAAGAAGCAAAAAAAAGGAACCAAAACTGACAAAAGTGAGTCAAAAACGTCAGCAAAACAATTAGCAATTGCGGCTTAGAAGCACCAACAAAGCTGCAAAAAAAAAACTGACAAAAAGGCGACAAAATGTCGAAAAAAAAAAGGCTTCAGAAAAGCACCCAAAAAGCCTTCATCCGTTTTTGATGGGACACAAATAGAAAAAGTTTCAGATACAAGTTTCTGTGTATTTTGGGTAAATCTTGCGTCACCGATAGTTGTAGGAAACAGATTGTTAAAGCTCCGTTTCTATCAGTTTGGGAATATGGGGATATCATTTATACCTTTATATACATGTAGCTTCCTCTGCATGCCCTTAGTCATATCTGACTCACCTGTGTGGTGGTGCAGAGGCAGAAGAGGATGCTGAGCACCAGGTGGGCGTATCCCGTGGTAACCAGCACCAGGTAACCCAGAGTCCAGGACAGACCGAGTAACACGGCCAGAGAGAAACTGATCAGAAACTTCGTCCACACGGACCGAGGGTTGCTGCTGCAGAAACACAAAACAAAGTTTATATAATTATTAAATATTTTGTATTCTAGAGGAGAAATATTTACCTTTTAAGTAAGTAAATAATTTTAAAATATTAACAGAAAAAGGTCAGACTGTTGTGTAAGAAGAATCTAATAGACAGAATATTTAAAAAATATGTAGTAGTAATAATAATAATAATAATGTTACCTCTTGAGGGCGGGTCGGTCCTGCAGGTGGTCTGAGAGACCAGAACCAACAGAACGATGTTGTAGATCAGAATCAAACCGATAGGAAGCAGAAAACCCCAAAACATCGGCTTCCCAAAGTCAAAGTCTTTGGATTTATCCAGCGCTGCCAGCCAGCAACTTTAAACAGTAAAACATAACAACATATGTCATTATATATATATATATATATATATATATATATATATATATATATATATATATATATATATATATATATATATATACAGACCCTTTCAAAAAAAATTAGAATATCATGGAAAGGTTTATTTATTTCCATAATTCCATTCAAAACGTTAAACTTCCATAGATTATAGATTCAGGGCCCACAACTTAAAACGATTTCAAGAATTTAGTTGTCTATTTGTACATAATTTGGGCTTTTAGCTCATAAAACCCACGAAAACAGGATTTCAAAAATTTGAATACTGTGAAAAATCACCATAAGAAGGACTGGACTGTTGGCCAGTGGTCCAAGGTCCTCTTTTCCGATGAAAGTAAAGTGTGCCTTTCATTCGGGCATCGAGGTCCAAGGGTTTGGAGGAAGACGGGTGAGGAACAGAACCCAAGCTGCTTGAGGTCCAGTGTGAAATCTCCACAGTCAGTCATGATTTGGCGTGCAATGTCCAGTGCAGGTGTTGGTAAACTCTACTTTCTTAAATCCAAGGTCACCGCATCAGTCTACCAGAAAGTTTTAGAGGACTTCATGATTCCTTCTGCTGAGGATCTGTATGGAGATGCAGATTTCATCTTCCAGCAGGACCTGGCCCCTGCCCATACCGCCAGAAGCACCAAAACCTGGTTTGATGCCCATGCCATCACAGTGCTTGACTGGCCAGCCAACTCGCCGGACCTAAACCCCATTGATAATCTATGGGGTATCATCAAGAGGAAAATGAGGGGCACCAGACCCAAAAACAAAGAAGAGCTGACAGCAAGCATCAAGGAAATCTGGGCTTCCATAACTCCCAGGCAATGCCACAGGCTGACTGGCTCAATGCCACGGCGCATCGAGGCAGTGATTGAGGCAAAGGGATTCCCTACCAAGTATTGAAGATTGACGTATCATTTTGAAAGTACCATATTTTGATTGATCTGATGTGATCCTAATTTTTTTTTTCTCTGCAAAAACTGAGAAGTAAATGGTGATTTCTTCACAGTATTCTAATTTTTGAAATCCTGTTTTCGTGGGTTTTATGAGCTGGAAGCCCAAATTATGTACAAATAAACAACTAAATACTTGAAATCGTTTAAGTTGTGGGCCCTGAATCTATAATCTATGGAAGTTTAACGTTTTGAATGGAATTATGGAAATAAATAAACCTTTCCATGATATTCAAATTTTTGGAAAGGGTCTGTATATATATGTATGTATGCATGTATGCATTTATGTATGTATGTAAAAGCCCTTAAAACTTAGAGAAAAGCTGAACAGATAATGAATGAATAATTATAAAATACCCACAATTCCTCCTGTCTATATCCTAAAGGGTCGTCCACCCTGTAGGTGATTCCCAGTGTGATTGCCATGACGACAGCTGGGACTCCTGACAGTAAACAGGAATTTAAAACAATAGTTAAAGAATTATTCAGCTTTTTTCATTTAATCCAGATCTGTCATCTTTGTGTTTGTGTGGCAGTGTGTGCAGATAAAGTGTTTGTATTACCGTGTATGCAGATTAACCGTGTTTGTGTGGCAGTGTTTGCAGATAAACAGTGTTTGTGTAGCTGTGTGCAGATAAACAGTGTTTGTGTAGCTGTGTGCAGATAAACAGTGTTTGTGTAGCTGTGTGCAAATAAACAGTGTTTGTGTGGTAGTGTTTGCAGCTAAACAGTGTTTGTGTGGTAGTGTGCAGATAAACAGTGTCGGTGTGGCAGTGTGTGCAGATAAATGGTGTTTGTTGGCAGTGTGAGCAGATAAACGTGTTTGTGTGGCAGTGTGTTTAGATAAACATGTTTGTGTGGTAGTGTGTGTAGATTAATGGTGTTTATGTGGCAGTGTGTTCAGATAAACATGTTTGTGTGGTAGTGTGTGTAGATTAACGGTGTTTATGTGGCAGTGTGTGCAGATGAACAGTGTTTATGTGTCAGTGTGTGTAGATTAACGGTGTTTATGTGGCAGTGTGTGCAGATGAACAGTGTTTATGTGTCAGTGTGTGTAGATTAACGGTGTTTATGTGGCAGTGTGTGCAGATGAACAGTGTTTATGTGGCACTGTGTGCAGATAAAATCTTTCAATTCAACATTTGAGAAAGATCCAAATCTTATATATTATCTTCTATTAAGAGAAAAAAAGCAAAAAAAAGTTTTTGTACCGTTACGTCATTGCGTTTCTATTCTAACGTGTCGTCTAAAGAGGTAAATCCTCTAAAGTAAAACTTTAAAGTCGTACCCCATCCTATGGTGGCGCTGAGCTTAAGTCCAGTATGGCGGCAGGTTCTGGCGCATCTTGCGACTGAGCAGCACCAGCTGCGTGGCGTACATGCTGTTCCACGTGAACGTAGCTAACAGGAAGAAGTGAAGCAGCGCCGTCACCACCGAACATGGGCCACCGTCCGCCGCCACGTGTTCGTCAGAGTCCAGAACGCCGTTGGTGTCGGTGTCGAGCACGCGTCGTCATCCCCACCATCCTGTCGCCGGGTTTGTGACGCCAGAGAGGAAGGTGATGATGAAGGCCAGCAGGCTGAAACATGTACTCAGCAAAGCAAGCTGGGAGTTCCTGTAGTTCTTAAAGCTGTAGAACACAGATCATGTTACATTTTAGGTATAGTCGAAATAATAACAGAATAAGTCCTAAGACTTCAATATTAAAGAGGCAACTTCTGTTAAAGTATACACACAAACAACTGTTGTCACGCAGATATTTTAGAACAGCAAACTGTTTTACCAGAACTATTTTAGTAGGATTCCTGTATGTCACAGAACAGACTATTCGCCCAGACAATAAATTATATTTAACATGATAAGTAATGTCTTACTTGTCCGTAATGTGGTGAATTATCGTAACAACCAAACCCAGGATGGAGAAAGAAAGTCCAACTATAGAAATCACATCCAGCGCTTCTGCATATTTATAATTCTCTGAAGGACTGAAACACAAACACACAATAGAGTTTTTAACAAGCTTCCTACAAGACTCACTTTGATATACCTTCAAATATATGAAACGTTGAGTGTGAAGTGAAACTTGTGAGCATGTTTCTTCACCCAGAGAGCAGCGAAGTTGGTTGTGTGGTTGCAGAAACATTCGAGGACTCCGTCTGAAGCGTTTCCCTTCCAGCAGCCAGCCGCGCTCCAATCCTCCAAAGTGTAGTCCCAAAAAACACACGAGAAGTCCCACAGAGACGTACCGTTCAGAAGCTGAAACACAACCATAGAAACATCTAAAACTCTATTGATCGAGAAAGCGGCAAAAAGTGAAAATAGCAAAAGAAACTTTGGAAAAGTTTTTGCAGATAAGAATGTTTGTGTGGCAGTGTGTGCAGAGTAACAGTGTTTGTGTGGCAGTGTGTGCAGATTAACAGTGTTTGTTTGGCAGTGTGTGCAGAGTAACAGTGTTTGTGTGGCAGTGTGTGCAGATTAACAGTGTTTGTGTGGCAGTGTGTGCAGAGTAACAGTGTTTGTGTGGCAGTGTGGGCAGATAAACATTGTTTGTGTGGTAGTGTGTGCAGATTAACATTGTTTGTGTGGCAGTGTGTGCAGATTAACAGTGTTTGTGTGGCAGTGTGTGCAGATTAACATTGTTTGTGTGGCAGTGTGTGCAGATTAACAGTGTTTGTGTGGCAGTGTGTGCAGATTAACATGTTTTTGTGACAGCATCTCAAGAGATAAAAGCTTCAAAAACAGAAAATAGCAACAGAAACTTTGGAAAAGGGCCAAACCCCAAACTGTGGCACAACAAAAGCATCAAAGTGGAATGAAAACATGGCCAAGAAACTGCATGTATATAAATATAAAATTTCATGAAAATGTGACAAAAATCGCATGAAAATTTAATTTCCACCAAAATTATACATAAATGGTATATATATGCTCAGAAACTGCACAAGAGAAAATGTTAAGGATGTTGCACAAAAAACGGGCCAAATGTTGGAAAAAGCAGCCAAATCCTGTTACCATTGGCCTGAAGAGCATCTGGACCTGTTGTGGCTCCAGACCACTGACGTTGGCCGACAGGACCCTAACCGAGGCCCGCGCCGCCTGTAGCGCCCGCGAGTGGAAGAAGTGGTCGTTCTGGTAGAGGACGAAACCCACAGACACGTTGGACGGAGTCCGGAGACGCCAGCAGCGCCGCCTAAACAACACACACACATTTAACTCTGGAGTTAGCTTCACACATTCACATGAAGGAATTCACAAAAAAAAAAAAAAAAAGGTTTTAAAAAGTTTTTAAAAAAGGCGGAAAAAAAGTGTTTGTATGGCAGTGTTTATTTTATTTATTCATTTCATTTGTTAGGGACCATTTACAATTTTTAACATTGTTACCATTTGATGCATTGTACCAGATGGCCTTAGGCTAATTTACATCTGCAGTCCCTTAGCTTTGTGTGGCAGTGTGTGCATATTTACAGTGTTTGTGTGGCAGTGTCAAAAAAAAACGTTTTTAAAAAGTCAAAAATAGTCAAAAAACAGTTAGAATTTTTTATATTTTTATAAAAGGTGAAAAAATAGACAAAAATGTCAGATCAACGAGAATGTTTAAAACACGCATCACAAAAATTGAGTTTTCTGAGGAAACTCACCAGTGGCAAACTGGAGGTAAACAACGGCGTCGGCGATGAAGCCGGTTTCCACGGGCGATGGCGATGTGTTGGTGTCCAGCTGGATACGGTCAGCAACGAACTTCCCGACGTTCCTGAACGCAACGAGAGAAACACAGCCATTAGTTAGGGAGATATTTTCAGAATAAAAGTTTATAAATGACACAAAATGTCAAGAATTTATTTGATATATTTCTCTCATTTTAGGCCCCTTGTCACTTTTTATTATTTTAATTTTTACATTTTTGAAAACGTGGGAAAGATGCTTTTATTTTGGTAGAAATGCAAAATTAATAAGTCCCAAATCACAACATCTTTTCTAGCTTTCTTTCAACATTTGTCATTTTCTTTTTATGTTTTTGATGCTTTTTTTTCAACAAATGTCATTAATTATTTACAAAGTGATTTTTATTTTTTTTTTTTTTGTCTCTTTTAGGTTCCTGTAGACCCTCAACATGAAGCCAATCCTGAATCTTGTGAGTACTAAGACTAACTATTTGGACAAATAACAAATTACTTAATTACTTTTGAAGTTTACTTAGGATTGTCAGGGATAACGGTATCTTCTGGAACTGTAAAAGTTAAACCTTACAGTATTTAAACGCTGCAAAAACTACAAAATTAAAACACTAGAAACCAGCAGAAGAAAGACTAAACAGTGAGCAGATTAATGACGGAATCATAAAACCATAAAACTATGAAAATCTTCACTGAACTCCGTTTTATTAGGGAGATTAACGTCTCCATCTGACCTTTGACCCCCCTGAGAGGCTGCTGATTGGCTGATAATTGTCACCTGACAGCGCAGTGAACTGGACTCCCTGAGTGTCGGCTGCTGAGATCTGAGCCGACTGGACCACGATGTTTGGCTGAACCAACTTAGAATCATTGGAGATCAAACTCAGGTTCACCGACAGGCTGGACAGGGTCTGTGTCAGCCTGCAAATATATACAAATATATAGTCATATATTACACACATATATATACAGGAATATATAGTCATACATACAAGCATATATACAGGAATATAAAGTCATATATACAAGCATATATACAGGAATATATACAGTCATATATACAAGCATATATACAGGAATTATATAGTCATGTATACACACATATATACAGGAAAATAGTCAGATATACAAACATATACAAGAATATAGTCATATACAGGAATATATAGACATATATACACACATATATACAGGAATATATAGACATACATATACAGGAATATGTAGACATATATACACATATATACAGGAATGTATAAAGATATAAACAGCCTACAGCTAGGTTAGGGTTAGCGTCAAGCTGCACACAAGCTTTATACAGAAATATATTGTCTTGTATATCATATATATCGTCAGTGTGCTTCTGAAAACAAAGAGTACTTTACCTGAGAGTAGCGTTGTTTTCCTGGATGTTGTCTGACTGGTTGGCGTTCAGAATCTGGCTGACGGTTGCTACCGCTGCCTCCCTCACGCTCTGAAACACAGTTTCAACAATTTATTTATTTAACCTTTATTTAACCAGGTAGGCCGTTGAGAACAGATTCTCATTTGTAACGGCGACCTGGCCAAGAAAAGCATAAGCGTGCAAGACAACATTCCATTCAATACAAGAATTCAGAATACAATAGGCTACATAAAGTACAGATTAAGTAGGCATTACAAAGCAAAGAAGGGAGGTGTAAGTAAGTCGATGGATATGCAAAAGTGATATGGTAATAACACAATATACATGAATAGACAGTCTATATTTCTGCTGAAATGTAGTAAAGAGTCAAATACAGTTAGTGCAAGTTGTGGTCTAGTTAGTGATGTAGATCAGTAGAAGTAACAAAATAGTTTTACAACAAAGGTGTGAAGAATAACAGTTGAGCATACCAGGGCAGATGGATTAGTGCAAAAGAGTGTAAACAGATATGATAGCAATGCAGGTGAAGATGTGCAACTATGCAATGGGGCATGACAAAGATAATGGAATAAGGGTGTGCAAAACAGTACAGTGATCGGACAGGAGATCAGACAGACGTACTTTTGAAGGCAGTTAGTGGGATAAGGGTTTTCAGTGTCAGGGTTTTTTGTAGTTCATTCCAGTCATTTTCAGCTGAGAACTGGAAGGAGTGGCGGCCAAAGGAGGTGTGGGTTTTGGGGTGACCAAAGAGATGTATCTCCTTGAGCGAAGGCTGCTGGTGGGTAAAGTTATTGTGACCAGTGAGCTTGGGTACAGCGGGGCTTTGCCTAGCAAGGACTTGTAAATTAGTTGGTACCAGTGAGTTAAGCGTTGAGCGTGTAACGAGGGCCAGCCGACTAATGCATAGAGGTTGCAGTGGTGGGTGTTATAAGGGGCTCTGGTTACAAAACGTATGGCACTGTGGTAGACAACATCCAGCTTTTTCAGGAGCTCAGGCGTTTGAGG
Organism: Perca flavescens; assembly: GCF_004354835.1. Lineage (NCBI taxonomy): Eukaryota > Metazoa > Chordata > Actinopteri > Perciformes > Percidae > Perca > Perca flavescens. The sequence continues at coordinate 349,603 of NC_041354.1, read as the reverse complement.
CAGTTCTGTAAACAACATCACTGAAATCGAGAATTGGTAGAATTGTCATGTTCACCAAAGCGAAGTTTGGCCAAGGTGGGTGAAGGAGGCCCTGTTGCGAATAGAAACCCAATCCTAGACTCAACCTTAGATTGAAGGTGTTTTATGTGTTGCTGGAAGGAGAGGGAACTGTCTAAGCAGACACCTAAGTATTTGTACACCGCCACATTTTCTAATTCCAACCCATCAAGCGTGGTAAAGCTAGTCGGAAGGGCAGGGTTAGGCAGCGATCGGTTGAAAATCATGAACTTGGTTTTCGGGTTTGATAGCACAGTATCCAATGAGGGGCTGGATGTATACAAAATGGTATCGTCTGAGAGGTGGATTTGCAGTCCCAGACAGCAAGAGCCACATCATTGATTTATAGGGAGAAAAGAGTCATGGCATTTCTACAACTATATCCCAATATTTTAAAAGCAAAGAGTAATATATATATATATATTTATGTATATATATATATATATATATATATATATATATATATATATATATATATATATATATATACCCTGGTACGGGTTAGTAGCTTGCTATTCGGCGCCTGCTGAACCAGAAACATATTGTAACTGAAGTTTAAGATGTGTATGTTTGTTGTGAGTTTCTTCTTGGTTGTTTCGCACCTCTGTGGCGTTGGTAGACAGCAGTCAGAACTCACTGTAACTCAGGTTTAAAAGTGCAAGAGATGTTTCTCTGTAGGTTTGTTGTTTCGCACCTGTGAGACGTTCTCAGGCGACAGCAGCGTGTCGGCGATCTGAGCAGCCGCCGTCACTTCTTCAGCCGTCAGATCTTCAGGTTGGGACGTCAGCATCTGAGCGCGCCGCCAGCGCCTCTAAATCTGCCGAGCCGCTCAGCTGAGAGAGGAAACACATTATTCAGGTATCTCTTCCCTGAGTATATTGTCCCTGAGATAGTTTTTTTTTCTTCCCGCTGACTCACATTTTGTTGTATGTCGGTGAGGGTCTGTCCACACTGGAGTTCGCGCTGCTCCTGAAACTGGGGTGTGTTCCTGTTGGAACATCTGGTCGAAGCCTGGGGTTTACCCGCTGCAAGGAAACAGTAAAAGACTCTCAAACAGCAGTGCATTATGGGAGACCTGATGGATGGAGATAACACTGGCTGTGTCTCAAACCGCCTACTTGCACACAAACACTTAGTTATAAGTATATAGTGTAGATAACACACTGGAAGTACCCAGATGACTCCCTAAAAATGGTCAAAAAGTTCAGTGTGGAACAATGGACCTTACACGCGCTAAACGGGGGCCATCTTCACTACAAAGCGGAAGGGAGCCTTGATTGACCAGCAGCTGATTGGAGGAACGCGTCACGTGGGTCTGAGTGCTCCCGAATTTCAAAACCAACCATAACGGCTTCTAGTTCAGAATACGATCTCATATTGTACTAAAATAGTTCACCGAAACGTGTTTCTGAAAACATTTTAAGCAAGAAATAGGCCATGCAGTTGCTGAATTTGTCTTCATTTCAGATCAACAAAGGTCAGTTTAATAGGTTTTCATCAGATTTTGAGAGGCGGTGAGCCAAAACAGACCGCTCCTCATTTGCATACAGGAAAGCGGGCTGGAAAATCACATTCACATGTGTTGCATTCGTCACACGCATCCCGCTTGTCATTTCCGGTAAGTGTTTTAACATAGGTGTTCCTTTTGGGACAAGACTAACCATCGAAAGTGGGACTACGGCAGTAAGTGGTCAGTGCACATTAGCAGTGTACTGACGGAAGGATGTGGAATGAGACACAGCCTGTAATAATAAAACTTACCGCCACTCGTTCCTGGTGGACAGGATTCCTTAGAATAAGCGCACCAGCCGATGGGTGTTTTTTGGAAGTTGAATACTCTGTTGTTGGCGATCATCTCCTTGGTTTTCGCAGAAATTTGCTGCAAGGACAAGTTTAACAGCAAAAGATGATTTTGTTGCTCAGTTTGACTTGGAAATGGAGCCCAGTGTCTAAAACGGAGAACGTGAATCCAACAACAACAACAATTCACTATCGGTCCACACAAACAATTCTGGTTTCCTTGCACCTAAGCCATTTTCATCGTCTTTTTCTTGTGTTTTGTTTCTTCTTCTACTGTCTGTTTGTATACAGCGCGCAAGCTTTATGCGCATGCTCCGCCTATTTTCTGTTTTTGGTGAATTTGTGTAGCAGAAACAGCGCCACCTGTAGGCCTGGAATATGATGTAGCGTGTTGAGTCATTTACAAATGGATCCGTTTGGACGCTAATATTCTTGAACAATGCCAGGGAAGACAGGGAAATAAAAGATTGTTTTGGTACGTGTGGACGTGGCCTAAAAAAAAAGTGAGGAAGTGGTTAAAAGTATTCCGGGTGACCTCTGATACACAGAAAGTTAATTGTAAGTCATACAAATAGTTTAGGCTTTTATGGCGAGAGGTGCATTGTTTGAAGGTTGCTGGAAGGGAAGAGGAAGTTGCACCAAGCAAGGCCCAGACCTTGGTGTGTGTTTGTGAAGATAATTTCTGCCTAGAAACTTGGAGACACCCTCCTGTGAGGATAGGAGCGTGAGGGAGAGAACAGATTGGAGCTCATAATTCTGAGGACAACTTGGTGGACCAAGCCTCGACTTGATGTCTGTTGCTAGGGAAACTTAGTCTATGTTTGTGTTGTAACTCTTATGCTGGACTCAGTAAATTTACTTAACTGAACTCTTCGTCTCAGATTGATCCTTGGTTCTGGTAAACTTAAGTCCAATGAAAGAGGGCACGGTAATTAATAAATTGGCGTCAGATTTGACAGCCTTAGGGCCTCATTAGAACTAATTCCACTACAATGGTAAGCATCTTTTTATAAAATATATGTTCAGGCACCGGTTTAAAAGTATTGTTTTTCTAACCCGGAGATCTGTGTATATTGGCCGGTAAATCTCCGCTGGATTACTCACTTCAGAAGGGTTGAACATCTGCAACTTTCCCTCTTTAGCGTTAGCTTAGCATGGCGCCATAGCAACCATAAGCAACACTGGCTCTAGCTGTTTGCTGCTTCCTCTTTGGTGCTGAATGGAGGGTACCAGTTGGTTGTTGACAATGTTCACATGATTTAACTTCAAACTTAGGATAATACCAAACATGTTTGATATAGTCTGAACATCCAGACGGGAGAAAGGCTGACTGGGACTGAGTTTGACCTTACACAAAACGATGGAGACGACGGGAGACCCCCTTATGAGGATCCTATAAAGACTGTTGCCGTGCTATGTCACTCCTTTACCCTCGTACCAGTTTCTATGGCCACTTGGCCAGTGCGAATGCAAATGGAAGTAATGAGGCACCCAAATCTGTGTTGTCATTTGGTTTTGCTAGATACTGGTCGCTAGCCTTGAGCCAGAATGTTTTAGGTTGATACTACCACTGGCACATTATACACTCAACGTAGCTTTCCTAAAAGTGTTTCCACCTGAGCGAGAATAAGATTTTGGAGGCGAGGGCAGACAAAGTCAACAGAAAGATTGCCATAATGTCACCGGGTTTCTGTTCCTAGATCTCCAGAGTAGCATGAAGTGAAACTACTGTCAGGTATTTAAATACTTAGGAAATAAAGTTTTCTTTTAAATGAGTCAGACTTACCTACTGAGCAGTTCTTTCCGGTCCATTCATCTGGACAGATACAGACGCCTGTTCAGAGGTCGACCTCCTATTACAAACCAGAGGAGGGGGTAGTAGTAGTAGTAGTACTAGTAGTAGTAGTAGTAGTAGTAGTAGTAGTAGTAGTAGTAGGACGAGTAGTAGTAGTTGTCGAGGGAAGACAAGTAGTAGTAGTAGTAGTAATGGTGGTAGTAGTAGCAGGATGAGGAGTAGTAGTAGTAGTAGCAGCAGGATGAGGAGAAGTAGTAGGCCTAGTAGTAGTAGTCATAGGAGGACGAGTAGTAGCAGGAGTAGTAGTAGTAGCAGGATGAGTAGTAGTAGTAGAAGTAGTAGCAGGATGAGGAGTAGTAGTAGTAGTAGGAGGATAAGGAGGAGGAGTAGTAGCAGCTTGATCTGTTGTTGTAGTAATAGTAGGATGCGTAGTAGTAATAGCAATGGTATAGTCAGTAGTATCGGTATACATAGGAGTAGTGGTACTAGTATTAGGATCTGTAATAGTAGTAAGAGGAACCATATTAGAAGTTGTAGTTAATGCAGTAGTGGATAGAACGGTACTTTCTGGAACAGGAATTTCAGTAGATGTTTCTTCAAGAGTACTGGTTGTTACAACCGGTTGTTTCAGCAGTAATGATTGTTTCAGCAGTCATGCCTGTTACACCGGTTGTTTCAGCAGTACTGGTTGTTACCGGTTGTTTCAGCAGTAATGATTGTTTCAGCAGTAGCGCTTTGTTACACCGGTTGTTTCAGCAGTGCCGGTTGTTACACCGGTTGTTTCAGCAGTAATGTTTGTTACACCGGTTGTTTCAGCAGTACTGGTTGTTACACCGGTTGTGTCAGGAGTAATGTTTGTTACACCGGTTGTTTCAGGAGTAATGGTTGTTACACCGGTTGTTTCAGGAGTACTGGTTGTTACACCGGTTGTTTCAGGAGTAATGGTTGTTACACCGGTTGTTTCAGGAGTACTGGTTGTTACACCGGTTGTTTCAGGAGTAATGTTTGTTACACCGGTTGTTTCAGGAGCAATGGTTGTTACACCGGTTGTTTCAGGAGTACTGGTTGTTACACCGGTTGTTTCAGGAGTAATGGTTGTTTCAGGAGTAATGTTTGTTACACCGGTTGTTTCAGGAGTACTGGTTATTACACCGGTTGTTTCAGGAGTACTGGTTGTTTCACCAGTTCTTTCAGGAGTACCGGTTGATTTACCAGTTGTTTCAGGAGTACCGGTTGATTTACCAGTTTTTTCAGGAGTACTGGTTGTTACATACATAGGAGTAGTAGTAGCAATGGTATAGTCAGTAGTATCGGTATAGTCAGTAGTATCGGTATACATAGGAGTAGTAGTAGCAATGATAACCTCAGTAGTATCGGTATACATAGGAGTAGTGGTACTAGTATTAGGGTATGTGGTAGTAGTAAGAAAAACAATATTATAAGTTGTAGTAAATGTAGTAGTGGATAGAACGGTACTTTCTGGAACAGGAATTCCAGATGTTTCTGCAGGAACACCAGTTATTTCAGGAGTACTGGTTGTTGTACCGGTTATTTCATGACTACTAGTCGTTACACCGGTTATTTCAGGAGCAAAGGATTGGTCAGTAGTAGTTGTAGTAACGGTAGTAGTAGTAGTACTAGTAGCAGCAGCAGTAGTAATAGCATGTGTAGTAGTAGTAGTAGTAACGGTAGCAAGGGTGGTTGTTGTTGTTGTGTCGGTGATACTTGGTGCTGATGATGTTACAAGAGCACTGGTTGGGTCAGTAGCACCGGGTTGTTATATAGTCGGTTTGGTATATAGTATAGTATGTTTTGTCAGTAGTAGTAGTAACGGTAGCAGGGGTGGTGGTTGTTGTGGTGTCGGTGATACTTGGTGCTGATGATGATGTGGTGGACTGAGCTCCAGCTCTACAGGCCAGATGAACAGCTGTCAGGAGACATTATTACAAACAATATTCATAGTCGTACGTCACACAGACTTTTAAGACTTCACAAACATGGAAAGTATAATTTGACTGCCAAGAATACTGGATGGTCATAACAATGGAAATAGTTGGAAATGGGTTTTAACTGTCACTTAAATTCAACAACTCAACAAAATTTTATCTTCAGATGGTAACTCCAAAGTTCCTCACAAACTGTTGATCTGGACTTTGTTACCAATGTTTCGGTCCATCGGTAACATCCTTAAAGGTCCCATGGCATGAAAATGTCACTTTATGAGGTTTTTTTTAACATTTATGAGTTCCCCCTGTTCTTTCTTCGGTTCATACAGAATATCCATATGTATTCAGTTTTTCATATTATATATATTCTGTTAATGCACTGCATATATCTATATTATTTTTACTACTATTATAATGACACTGCTGCCACATTGAACATATCTGTACATGTTCATATTACATAGCCATATTTATTCTGCTCTTATAAGGTAACTACCTTAGTTAATAGTTAATACACTGCACACATTTATATTTAATTTATATTACTCTAAACCACCTTCTGTACACTACTGTCTACACTGCAATATATGTCTTGTCCTGTCTATACTTTCTATATCACATTGCACTTTTTTGCACTTCTGGTTGGACGCAAACTGCATTTCGTTGTATTTAAACTTGTGCTCTGCACAATGACAAAGTTTAATCTAATCTAATTTAATTCATAGCTTTATTTGACGTCTTTTTTACGCTTGTTTAAACCAAATTGTCCAAAACCAAAATAACAATTATGGTTCCGTACATACCATTTCTCTTCACAAGTTAAATAAATGATCGGTTCACTACTTTTATTGAATTTGGGTGAATTTTGGGTGTTCGAAAAAAGAAAATGATCAGAGAACGCTGGAAAAAGTGACAAAAAAATGATGGAAATAAAACAACAAAAATGTAAAAGAAAAAATGCAGAAAAATCGACAAAAACATCGTAAATTTGTGACAAAAAGAAAAGTGACCAAAAATTTAGGGGAAAAAAGTGACAAAAACATTTGAAAAAGTGACAAAATTTTCTGAAAAAAGTGACAAAAACTTCACCAAAACAATTTTGAATTTGAATTTTTGACCCAGAAAAACAAATATGCATGGTCGATAGGGAGACAACACAAGGGCTGAACAGTTTTTGTTTGATCCTTTTGTAGGGTGCTTCTGACTCTCGCTAATCCAAGTCCTGGTTAATAATTTAAGATAATGGTGTTGTGCAGATCACTGTGTTAGTTGTCGGAGCACAGATAAAGATCCCATAATGCAATTCAAAATAAACAGTAAATACAACTGTGAATCACGTTCTATTAACAATTTCGCCTACAGAATTACAGTCACACAACTGTTAATACACAGATATTTTTGGGGTAAACACACGTATTGTTATTGACGGTGAATTAGTTGTGATTTAAGCTGCTGAAAATAACCTCAACAACCCAACACTGTAGCTCATAACCTCCCAATAAAACTCCCAAAATAAAAGCACAAACTGCAGTTTTTCACCCAGAGTCAAGAGGAAGAAGACCCTAGAGTCCATGTTGATCAGCAGCTGAGTGTCAGAGACGTTGGATTAAATCTTGAGGTTTTTAACCATGAACTTGTTGCTGTGGTCCCACGTCTGAGCTGCTTCAGGGCAGGATATTATTTATGAGTTAGCGTGCGCCATAAACATCTCAATATCAAATCATAAAACAACTCAGAAGCTCAAAGTTCCCCTTCAACCCAACAACAAATCACACAACTTAGCACCTCATTACAACTTTGTTATCTGGAGATTATATTCATAACGTAACCTATAAAACACTTTGAGTTAAGTTTTCACTGCAGGATGTCTTATTTTACAGCAGACGTTTTACTTCTTTTCACGCAATTATCTGTACTTTCTACTCCTTACATTTTAAAAATAGCCTCGTTACTCCTATATAGACAACCATATAAGGGTAATTGTTACTAAGCCTGCCCTGCCGGCCATGACTGATCGCTGAAGTCACGACGACCCATGAGATCTCACGAATTCACGTATGATCGCGTGATATAACAGGATGTAGTTTCTATAAACAGAACCACAAAACCATCAACAGTTTGACTTCAGGCCTGTCTCCGCCCATTATGACGTTTTCAAGGTGTAGTGCAGGGAAATATGATCCATCGTGAGCACAGTGTATTTTATTTTGAAAATTAACCGGATGTTTTGTTTCTGTGCTCGACTTCCTGTCCCGCACTATCTGCCATGTGCTGATTTGCTGCGGAGCTCTCGCGCCGGGCAAAAATAGAAGCTGTGGTTCTGCAGTCAGTCCTTCCAGAAAAATTATGAGTTTTTTTGTGATTGTTGAGGGCAAAATTCCTTGATTATGCCGCACGTTTTCTTAAAATATGTGATGGAATATGCTGTATATGATATTTATGCAATTTTATGCGATGAAATTGCAGGAACTTGCAAAACTGCGGTTTGATGAGAAAGAGAAAAAAAAAGTGATTTTAAAGTAGTAAACGCAACATTTTTCAACTTTCTGCTAAGATATATTATGGGACTTATGGGACGAAAATACGTAAGATTATGAAATCATGCAAGCGCGAAAATCTGCAATTTATGCCAAAAGTGCAGCATATTTGACAAAATGCACATAAACATGCAGACTTTGGCTGATTATGCATTGAATCATGCGATTGCATAATCTCGTTTTTCTGGACTGGTCAGTGGAAATACACACGTTGACTTTAGTGGAAACCTAATGACTCCGCTGCTGTTCCAGAGCAGATCTGCAGATGTTACGCAGTTGGTGGAAATTGTGGGTTATAGACAACTAGTCATCATATCTTCTGCCCCATGAAACACATGTTAATGCTCAGTAGGGCATTGTACAAAAAATGCATTTTCAATGTGCATAAATGCGTCTAAAACAGGTGCATCCTAAATTTTTCAACATTAACATTTTGATATAACATTAAAGTCATTATGGCCTTTAGAAACATGTTTTTTTGGGGAGGGGAGGCAGGTAGTGCACTATAGGCCCCTGTGGGGGCTAAGCTTTTGTCCTTAATGACATTTTTTCCCCTTTTTATAATTTTAAGTAGTTTTGAAACCAGTACTTTTAAACTTTTACTTGAGTAAAAGCTTGAGTTGATACTTCAACTTCTATGGAAGTCTTTTATACCCTAGTATCGATACTTCTACTTGAGTAATGGATGTGAATACTTTTGACACCTCTGTTCACAAATGGAAATTCCTCTGACTTGTAAATCTGAAGCTTGTGTAAAGTTTTAGTGTAGTATGTTGTTGTAAACAGTTATATTGCTAGTTTGATTATTAACCATAATCAATCACTTAAAGGAACATGTTCTAGAAAAGTATTAAAGTCTAAAGGTCCCAAAACGTTCTTGTTTTTCTAAAGTCTACAAAACAAACTTTCTAAAAAGTTTCTATCTTAATGAATAACTGATGAAAACTAAGTGTTTGTGTTTAACCTCAGATAGCTCCGGCACATTTGAGTTAAACTATTTTCTTCTCTGTCTTGAGAAAAGAGGAGGACTGATAGTTTTTCCTGTGAGCCAATCAGCTGTCAGAGATCCAGCATGTCACTGATTAACCGTTCACTGTCAGCTGGAGTTTAACCTCTTGGGATTTAACTTCCTCAAATATTTAACCCCAAAACCCAAACACGACAACAACAGGAGCCAGGACAACAAGTCCAGTTATTATTATAGATCTAATGTCTTCTACAGTAAGGCAAAAACATCGAGAAAAGCAACACAAATGTGGAAAAAAGTGATATAAAAAGGCGACAAGCATCAACGACTTTGATAAAGGCGACTAAAACATCCAAAAAAAGGGACAACTTGAAAGGATATCAAAAAACTATATATATATATATATATATATATATATATATATATATATATATATATATATATATATATAGAATAGCAACAACAGCGTAGAGAATAGCAGGTTTTTTTCTATCTTCTTAACGTTTTTGTAACCCAAAGCCAGGAGAAAGGAGCCAGGAGCTAATCTGTGTTTAATGTCCCGCCCTACTCTGCCTCTGATTGGGCTCGCACGCTACTGTGCCTCTGATTGGCTCGCACGCGTTGCATTTGTTGGTTGGATTTGTTAGGTAAACACATGAGGAGTGAGATTAGTTTGGGCAGTAGCCTACAAGATGCTAAAGGCGTTAGCAATCATAGAGAGCTACAACGTTTTTTGAAATGATTTCCAGCTTCTGTTTATTATTTTATGGTTTTCACAAGTTTCAGTATGACACGTTATGCCATAAACTGTCTAAATCTGAGCACGCGCGACTCACATCTGCACTTGACTCAGATCGGGCAGTGACGGCCACCAGAGATGGCCTAAGTCTCCTGTTGGTGCCAACCATCTCTGGTGACAGGGTTAAAAACAGGAAGAAGAAAGAAAGAAGAAAGAAGGTCTGTGTGTGTGTGTGTGTGTGTGTGTAGAAGAAAGATTAGAGTGGATAAATAAGATTGATAAGGAATACCAAGGGTCAATGGGGTCATTAATAAAAGATAGTAAACCATGGACTGGTCACAACATAGTCATAATAAAGTAATAAACTAAGAAATTAGTTTGCATCTATTTATGCATACATGTATGTCTGCATACAGACATACAGACAGACATGCATACAGACAGACAT
>NC_041354.1:251814-334314 GCF_004354835.1 Perca flavescens | reverse complement strand
CTATGACTACAGATCCCATCAGTGACTACAGATCCCATCTATGACTACAGATCCCATCAGTGACTACAGATCCCATATATGACTACAGATCCCATCTATGACTACAGATCCCATCAGTGACTACAGATCCCATCTATGACTACAGATCCCATCAGTGACTACAGTTCCCATCTATGACTACAGATCCCATCTATGACTACAGATCCCATCAGGGACTACAGATCATATAGAGCTACGTTAGCATTGTGGCTAATCGTGCTGTTATTTCTCCACAGTGTATCTGTGCGGAGAAGCAGCACGGAGAGAAACCAGGAGAAATCTCCCGTCTGTCCGAGCTGGAGAGTATGAAGCTTTACCTGACAAGGTGAGACGCAGACATCCGCTGCTGCATTATGGGAAATGGAGGCCAAGAAACCAAACTGAATGTGCAGATGTTTGAAAGTCGTTTTAACATTTTGAGTTTAGTCTAACGCCTCGTGTCCACCTGCAACTTCTTCTTTTCTGGGTCAAAATTTTAAATGAAAAACTTTCATCGCTTTTTTTTCGCGATTTTTGTGGCTTTCCCAACGATGAACGTTTGTTGACTTTTTTTTTTTTTTCTGAGGCTTTTGAAGATTTGGTGGGTCTTCCCAAATTTTTTTTATGCTTTTTTGAAATTTTTGTCACTTTTTTTTTCAAAACATTTTCTCTTTTGTGACATTTTTGTTACTTTTTCAAAATCTTTTTCAAATTTTTGACATTTTTGTCACTTTTTTTCAACTTTTTTTTGTAACTTTTTGTAACTTTTTACATTTTTTTCAACTTTCTGTCACTTTTTTTTCAACATTTTTCTCACTTTTTTCAGTGTTCTTCTATCAATTGTTTTTTCTTCCAATGCTATTAAAATTGACTAAAACTCCCAAATTCAATTATAGTAGTGAACTGATCATATATGTAACTTGTGAAGAGTGTTTTTGGGACAATTTGGTTGAAAGAAACCCAGATTTCTGATAAAGAAACTTTTTGAAAATGGGTCAAAATTGAAAATGAAGTTTTTTCAACGCTTATATATAATTCATGGTCATTAAACCTAATTTAAATGACATTATACTTAATTTTTGAGTTAGAAAAAGCTGAACTGATGCATTATTTTGCCTAATAGTTAATATCAGAGGATGTTGAGTGAATAACAGACTGGTTTATGTCAAACTTTAGTCTTTAGACTGTTCGATTCAATGAAAGTGATCATTAATTGTACCTGTGATGATTGTTATATGGGTTCCTACAACGTACATAATGCTTCAAAGTTATTTTTGGGCAATTTGGTTGTTAAGAAACCCAACTTTCTGATATAAAAAACGTTGAAAACAGGGCAAATTAATCAGGAGGGTTAGAATGTGCGTCGGCAGATTTCGTGAGACGTTATTAAACATTGTTCACTTTTGACGGTATTTTTGCCGCTTTTTAGTCAATTATCAGATGTTTGTTGCTTTTTCCAACTTTTTGGGGGTCTTTTCTTCAATGTTTTTGACACTTTTTACAACCTTTTAATCACTTCTTTTGAAACTATGTTTGTCTCATTTTTTTTTTTTTTCGCTTTTTTTCCAACTTTTTTGGAACGAACGTTTTGAGCTTTTTCCGACGTTTTAATCACTTATTTTTTTTTCACTTTTTGGCGGTTTATTTCCCTGTTTTTGGGCATCTCCCTGTTCATCTCAACTCTCTGTCAGAGTTTCACAATAAAAGTCCTACAAAAACATCCAAAATGTTTATACTGTTGTCTCCGACATGTTCCCTTCTTCCTGTCCTCTAGTTGAAGCTTGCTGATTGGTCCCCTGACTTCGCCCGGCGGAGTTCGTGCCATCGTGGGGGCGCCACGGTAACGGGCGCCGAAGTTCCTGATCGCCTTCAACGTGAACGTGATCGGCACCAAGGAGCAGGCGCACCGCATCGCGCTGGACATCAGGGGAGCAGGGGCGGGAAGACACAGGTTAGCTTCTTCATCTTTTGGTCTCGGTATGTCTCGGTATGTCCCTATGTCTCTCTGTCTCTGTATGTATCTGTGTCTGTCTCTCTGTGTCCCTGTGTCTCTGTCTCTGTATGTCTCTGTGTCTGTGTCTCTGTGTCCCTGTCTCTGGGGCATCTCCAGACTGTTAGTAACCCCTGTATGTCTCTGTGTCCCTGTCTCAGCCGGGGCGTCTGCAGAAGGTGCAGGGGATGGGCTGGTACCTGGACGAGTCCAACATGGCCCAGGTGTCCACCAACATCCTGGACTACGAGCTGACCCCCCTCCACACGGTGCACCAGGAGATCTGCAGCATCGCACAGGTCAGAGGTCACCTGACCTAACCCATCACCATATGATACTGATATATAAACAGGTCAGAGGTCACCTGACCTACTCATCACCATATGATACTGATATATAAACAGGTCAGAGGTCAGACCTTATATACTGTACCTACTCTACCATCACCATATGATACTGATATATAAACAGGTCAGAGATCAGACCTTATATACTGTACCTACCCATCACCATATGATACTGATATATAAACAGGTCAGAGGTCAGACCTTATATACTGTACCTACCCATCACCATATGATACTGATATATAAACAGGTCAGAGGTCACCTGACCTAACCCATCACCATATGATACTGATATATAAACAGGTCAGAGGTCAACATATAACACTCAGTGTGCGATTTGTGGTGGAAAAAATATATATATAATTTTTGCAAAACATGCAGTAATTAAATCCCCCTTCCATCACCATGGATATAGAGCCACTCAGCCAGGCCAAAACACTTATGAACTTCAATATCCAATGGAATATAATATGCTATTTGTAGTCATTTTGGTGCCTAAACTTAGCTGTCATCGCCGCATGAAACTCACTTTTTCTGGCTGAACTCGACTACCACGGCCCCTGAAAGCACCGTCATCTGGCGGTTCCTGTAGCCAGATTGTTATGTTTTTGACAGAATAGAACCCAATTGCAGACACAACTCAGAGCCGGAGAAGGGTTAACAGATTTATTTTAGGTTCAGGGTTCCGGGTTTTACAAAAAAAGGGGATAACAAGTCCAGGTCCAGGGTTCTGAGCAGGAATAATACCGTGTGGTCCAAGTGGTGGTGTCGAGTCCGTTGAGAGGTCCAGTATGGCAAGCAGGAGTGGTGGGGGGCAGGAGTGAAGTGGAGGCAGGAGTCAGGTTCCGATATACTGTAGCACAAAAAGAACAATAAGAACAGGCCAAAAACACAAAGAGCAACTAGCAGGCGGCATCGACAGCGAGACTAACATGTGGTCTAGACTATGATCCGACGAGGAGCGGAAGATTGACCAGGTATTTGTAGCAGAGGTGATTGGTGTAGATGGGCTGCAGCTGGAACCCTGACTCCCGCACACCAGACTTCACTCCTGCAATTAAGGACAGAGAGGGGAGGGGGGAGCAGAGACAGAGAGCTGTCTAGCAGCAGCCACAGTAACCTAACACAGATGACCTATTGGTGGCTGAACATCTGCTGCTGGCCTGGAGCTCTGTTGCCAGCATCCCGTCCCTGAGCTCTGTAGCAGGCGTCTCAAGTCTGTAGCCGGTGTCCCAGTCCTCTGTAGCAGCTAAATACAACCAGCAACTGCTGCTCAGATTTTATCTTCTATGGTACTATAGACACATTACAGCGCTTTACTTAGTTTAAAATACTTCTATTTTAGGTATAATATGGTCTTTTGGTGAAGTAGCATTGATCACCTTTAGGGGGAAACATTTTGTCTCCACCGAGGATGTTTGTGGTGTTTCATGTTTAGGAGTTGAAGCTGCCGGTTGTATCATATCATATTGTATGATGTTTGTACCAGTATGGTAGTTTAGTCTAGATTTAATAACCCATAATGTCTGTGTGTTTAGGAGCTGAAGCTTCCGGTTGTGGGCTCTCAGATTGTGGGTCTGATTCCTCTGAAAGCCGTCATGGACTCGGCCGACTTCTTCATCCAGAGAGACGGGCTCTTCATCCTGGAAGAGGAGCACAAAGTCCGCCTGGTCAGACACCAGCCTCTTATATTGTATGATATATTATATATAAAACAGGTTGAACTTGAAATGCTGAAGATGTGTTTGTTTAGGTCAGGTGATCAGTAAACTGGGCCTGGACTCTCTCGGCCCGTTCAACCCCAAGGACAGAATCATAGAGTGAGTATTTAGGATGTAGCTGTGTTTGGTTTCTAAAGCGCGCTGCATGATACGCAGGTCTGTGTTTGACCACTGGGTGGAGCTCTGACACAGGTCCAGGCTTTATAGTTAAAGGAGTTATAGAAGATCAAGTAGTAAAGGTTTGCCTGTGTTACCTGTGTTACCTGTGCAGGTACATGGTGCAGTCTGGGGACGACAGCCGTCTGGTGTCTCTCTCTCTTTAGTTAAAGATAAAGAAGATAAAGTAGTAAAGGTTTACCTGTACAGGTACATGGTGCGTCTGGTGTCTCTCTCTCTGCAGTAGTTTGTTCAGAGCGTCGGCGCTCACACGGCGGCTCCCCGGCGGAGGATCGGTTTCTGTTGCCGTCACTGCTATGGTAACCAACACACCTGTATGTCTGTACGTGTGTGTGTGTGTGTGTGTGTGTGTGTGTGTGTGTGTGTGTGTGTGTGTGTGTGTGTGTGTTGCGCGCGCGCGCGTCTGTCTGTGTGTGTGTGTGTGTTTTGATAAGTAAGGCAGTACTTGATTAAATGTTACTTTACACCACTGCTGATGTTGGACATGTTAGTTTTTATTGTCAATGTTTAATTCTTGTATTTAGAATGAAAAAACAATAATTCATTTACCAGTTTATGAGGTCCATGGAGTTCAACGTGCTGCAGTAAACCCTCCTTTTATAAGATGATATAAATCTTTATTGATCCCCAGAGAACAAACTCAGGTGTTGTAGCAGCACAAAGACAGAGGGAGGTACAGCATGCATGTTTCTAGAGTTTATAATGACTCATAAAGTACTGTAACTTGATCTCCGTAGACATATTCTGATAAGGGAGATTAAAGTTCAGAGTCCATCTCCAGTTAGTTCACTTTGTCCCGTGTTGAGACGCAGATGTTCCTCCATGTTCAACTTTTGGTAAGTGAGACTTTTCAGTGTTGAGCGACTCAGCTTATCTCTGAGCTCACGTTAGTTTTCTCAAACTGTTCAATGCAGAAATTAGTGTGTTTTGTGTGAAAAGCTGCAGTCTGTGTTGCGAAGAGCTCAGCTCTGTGCTAACAGTTAGCCACCATCATAGCTGATACCGTGGGTGCTCTGGAGTTCGAGCACCCATGGAATATACTGAGCACCCACGAAGCTGATCGCGGTTACGTGTCAGTTCAACTTTTCATCTCCAATCCTATCTGCTGTCCTGAGTTGAAAGATAGCCTACTTTACAGCTTTATTATGGAGTTAATAGGCGCATATGTTCGTGTCAGCCACTGTCCATTTCCTAAGATTCTTTTTAAAGGGCATGCGCCCGTGAGCAGCCACGGAAGTATTATCAGTTAAATGTACTTAAAGTACACATGTCCCCTGTGTGCGTGGTACTATAATCTGTATACTTACTGATGCCTTCAGGTGTAAGCTGCATTTTGCTGTTTTCATATGAAGCTTAAAATATTCTTTTCATTATTGAACAATCTGCTGATTATTTTCTTGGTTAATCAATTAATTAATCTGTCTGTTGAAAGACAGGAATGTGAGAAATGGCATATTCAGTCAAAACTTCAAAGCCCCAAATTATCTCTTCCTGGTCTTTAAAAGAAGTAAAATATGCAGATGGTCACCTTTAAGAAGCTGGAACTACTAAATGTTTGAAAATGATTTAAACGACCCACTTATCAAAGAAGTTTTATTATTTATTACATTTCATCAACTCATTGGGCCTCATTCACCAATATCTTCCTAAGTTTTCCCTTAAATGTGTTCTTAAGAAAGTCACTAAGAAAAGTCTACGTCTGATTCATGACGTGTTTTTAAACAGCAGAATTGTTCGCAGGTGTGTTCTTAGGGATGATGAATCTCAATGTCTTCGTAAATGTAAAGCTCATGCCCATTTCTCCTATTTAGTATAGGTAAACACCCCGTTAATTGACTTAGAGAAATGTCAAAGACGTGGTAAAGATGGTGGAGGCTTCGACTCCAAAAGAAAGAAAAACTTTAGTTATTCTGAAGTGGAGGTACTGCTGAAAGAAGTTAGCGAAAAACGAGACATCATATTTAGTAGCGTCAGCAGTGGATACTGAGCAGCAAATAAAACCGATGCATGGAATGAGTCACTCGTGCAGAGAACGTTGTATCTGGAGAAGGGCGCAGAACCAATGAAGGAGAAAATAAATGGTTTAATCTGAAATCTGAGGCATACAAGAAAAGAAATACGCCATTGTGTGGGGTAGTCGTAGTCTGCGGAAATATGCACACTTATAAATAGGGTGATCAATCACTTATTATTGGATGGCCGGGTTCCCTGTTAACGTAATTGATGTGAATTGAAGGCAAAGCAAGTTTATTTATATAGGCCTAGCACAAAATACACAATGGCAATTCAAAGTGCTTTACAAATGAGCAGTAGTGTGTATTTATTAAAACAAACATATAATTACGTGTAAAATAATGAAAATAATTTGTTACAAAATGGAGAGAAATATAAAATTTTAAATTAGAACGGATGAAAACCGTGTAAGTACTTATTTTGTGTAAACATGTCAGCTCTCAATAGTGCGTAAGAGTGCTCTTGAGTGTGCGTAGATTCTGTTCTTACCTAAGAACAAATCGCAAATAAGAAAACATTGCGAAATGCCAGAATCTTCGTAAAAACTGCGCAAGTCGGGTTTAAGAACACATTTGTTCGAACGTTTGGTGAATGAGGCCCATTGTTATCAACTTTCATTTAAACTACAAGGTATCGGATTTCATAAAGTCTTTGAGTCTTTAAATCTCCATCTGTAGAGTAACTAGTAACTACAACTGTCAGATAAATGGACTGCAGTAAAAGTAGGAAGTAACACAATACGGAAATACTAAAAGTACAACAAACTTTAAGTAAATGTACTTTGTTTCTTTACACCACTGCTGATGTCGGACATGTTAGTTTTTATTGTCAATGTTTAATTCTTGTATTTAGGATGAAAATCAATAAATCATTTACCAGTTTATGAGGTCCATGGAGTTCCAAGTGCTGCAGTAAATCTTCCTTTTGTAAGATTAGATCAAACTTTATTGAGCTCCAGAATCAAACGCAGGTGTTGTAGCAGCACAAAGACAAAGGGAAGTACAGCGTGCATGTTTTTAGTGTTTATAATGTCTCATAAAGTGCTGTAACTTGAGCTCCGTAGACATATTTTGATAAGGGAGATTAAAGTTCAATGTCAATCTCTCCAGTTAGTTCACTTTGTCCTGTGTTGTGATGCAGATGTTTCTCCAACAGGTTGTGTCACAGTTAGTTTCCACCATCTGAAGCTCCAGCTGAAGGTTATGTAAGCCATCTGACATGTTTTTACCCTTCTGTTAGTTTAGTTTAAGAGCAAAAAGCTGCAGCCAACCCTAACCTTATAACAGGACCATAGGACATGAAGTAACTGGCTGTCGTCTGTCTTAAGGTGCTGACACACCAACCCGATTATCGGCCGTCGGACAGTCTGGCGAGGTCAGTGACTCGAGTCTGTTCGGTGTGTTCCGTGCCGTCGTCTTCATTTGGGCCGATTTGACTTGACATTGAAGTCGGACTCAATGACCAATCTGATTGGTGGAGTGCTAATCCGGAAATTATGAGTGCAACGAGCGCCTCTCAAAATCTGACGAAAATCTTTTAAACTGATCTTTGTCGATCTGAAAAGAAGACAGATTCAGCAACGGCCGATTTCTCGCTTAAGAACATAAGCTCAAATCGGCATTGGCTTCGTGTGTTCGAGGCACTTTTTGGACCAACTTGGGGAGGCAGTCCTTTTCTGCTGACGGTCGGCCGTCGGGTTGGTGTGTCAGAGCCTTTAGATGTAAAACGGCACTTCGAGACATACAGTTTATGTGTGCACTAAATGAGAGTGTATTGTCCAGTATGACACCAAGGCTCTTGACCTGGTTGGAGCAAGGGTTGGTGCTGCCATCTACAGAAAGGGTGAAAGGTTCCATCTTAGCAAGAGCTGATTTGGAGCCAACCACTAGCAGCTAAGTCTTACTGCTATTCAGCTTCAGGTAGTTTTGTGTCATCCACAAGTTTATGTCATGGAGGCAGGCAGTAATTACAGGTGGCGGAAGAGTGACAGTGGGTTTTGTAGATAAGTAAAGATGGTTGTCGTCAGCATAGCAGTTTATCTCCAAGTGGAAACTACTGCATATGGCTGCCGTGTGTATTAGGATGAATTCCATTCCTGGTAAACAGAGAGCCACGTTCCTAAAACAGATTAAAATTGTCAATGAAACCTATGTTGTGAAGGTTGCAGGCAATCTGAAGCCAGTTGTTGAGAACAAAAAATCTTCTAAAAAGGTCTTTTCCACGACCCGAAGTGTTGCGGAAGTGGGCCCGTAGTAAAACACAACTTCCCAGTGTTCTTTAAAGTATCTATAAGAATGTTAAAATCTCGCTTTTTGCATTCATTTTCATGGTAGGACATGTCATAGTGTCCACAATGGACCACGATACGTTTAATGAACGTTGGGAATGAGGGTATCAGGTCCACAAATTTCAGTGTTTCCCGCAGCACTTTCCAGTTTAGGCGGCCCGCCTTAACAACACGCTCCTGCCACCTTAACGAAGTCTTCAAAAAAAAATTTAATTTCCGCTGTGTGAGTGGCTATAATGTACAAGTCGCATCAACACAGTCACAGGAAAACAAGGTAATGGCGAGTTGTCAAGATACCACCAATCACAACGGAAAAAGCATTTGCTGCGGGTGAGTGTAACTGTCGTTTATTCACATTTAAAGGGATAAATCGCCATTTAACCGTCGCGTGCGCGTCAGAGTTTGTCAACAAATGTGTGGGCAGCTGGGGCATGCCCGGGCAGAGACGGGTTGATGGACTTACCAGAGTGTTGGCATATGGCAGGCAGAGAGCATTTCTATATGTATCTCTGTCCTGTTCTTCACATCAGTGAAGCTTTCTTCTCTTGTTTCAAAGACGTGAAGACATGACGAAGTGACTGGAACTATCCATCACCTCTCGCGAGTGGATTCTCAACGTCCCGCCTGTTGCCCGGTCTTTGAGACACGTACAGCTGTTGTCTATTTTTTTTATCACTACACGCGGTTCACAACACAGGGTTAGTTAGCGTAGTTAACACTACACACAGTGAAATGACGTGTCCAGTTTTTATTTCACGCATACTATCTGCTTAGAGTGAGTGAATAAATGGACTGATCTATTATGACAGAGCTGTTTGTTTTGGAGAAGAGTTGTCAGGCGAAGTGGAAGAGAGCATGTCACCGAGGATAATGGGAGCCATGCGAGTAAAACTATTATAGCACCTTTTTTTTAATAGTCTAATGACCTTAAAATTGCACATTTTTGAAAAGCTGGTTATTAATTAATTATAAATTATTATTGAAATGTAATTCATAGTCTCCAGTTGTTCCCTTTGTCACTCGCTCTCTTCACAGTCAGGATGGTGCTATACTCCCGATTTCAGTGGAAGTTATGGGCAGCTCCGAGTGAAACCACAGTGAACACAACAACAATTAGCAGTTAGTTAGCAGGTAGCGTTTAGCGTTAGCAGCGCCTTTATCTTTCCACCAAAACAACAATCACAATTTATCTCCGAGGCTTTAATGTTTGTGCTCCCAACGATTAAACACAGAGAAATGGTTTGAATCCATTGGTAGTGTCTGGTAGTGTGGCTGTGCATGACCAACTTTAGCAGCAGCAGCTCAGCTCAGGTCGATGTAGTGACCTAAATGCCTCTGATACTGTTGTAGTGATGTGTGGAGGAGGAGGCACAGGACAGAAAGGTGAGATTGATTGTCATAATGGAGTCTTGTCTCCATTAGAGGACAGAAAGATGACATTAGTCCTGGAGTCTTTCCAATGTTCCTGTTCTCCCAGAAAGATAATGAATAATAATAATAATAAATTGAATTCATATAGCACTTTTCACAAACTCAAAGTCGCTTTACATGGCAGTTATAGATAATAAAGACAAACAAAACAATTAAACAAAAGATTCAGGCACAGATGAAAAGGGAGGGGCGTGGACCTAGGGAAAGGCAGAAGTGAAGAGATGGGTCTTGAGGCGGGACTTGAAGATGGTGAGGGACTCAGAGGTGCGGATCTCTTGGGGAGGGAGTTCCAAAGCCTGGAACCTGCCCTGGAGATGGCTCTGTCCCCAAAACTGCGAAGATTGGACTTTTGGATGGAGAGGAGACCAGCTGAGGTGGATCTGAGGGACCGTGAGGGTTGGTATGGGGAGAGGAGGTCAGTGAGGTATGGGGGGCCAGATGGTGGAGGGCGTTGTAGGTGAGGACCAGGATTTTGTCTGTGATCCGTGGAAGATAGGAAGCCAGTGGAGTTGTTTTAGGACTGTAGTGATGTGGTGCCAGGATTTGGAGCGGGTGATGAGTCGGGCGGCTGTGTTTTGGATCAGTTGGAGTCTGGTTGATGTTGGTAGAGCTGATGCCGAGGAGAAATGAGTTGCAGTAGTCCAGTCAGGAGGAGATGAAGGCGTGAATGAGTCTTTCAGCAGCGGGGATGTGAGGGGGGTCTATTTTGGCGACGTTGCGGAGGTGAAAAGAGGTTTTAATGACTTGACGGATGTGAGGCTCAAGGGAGAGGGTGGAATCAAAGATAACGCCAAGGTTACGAGCCTGGGGAGATGGGAAGACAATGGTGCCGTCGATGGTGAGAGTGGGGTTATTGATTTTGCTGAGTGTGTATTTGTAGGCGATGAGGAGGAATTCTGTTTTGTCGCTGTTGAGTTTGAGGAAGTTGTGTTGCATCCAGGTTTTAATAACTGACAGATTAAAAATAGATGATAGATGATGAAGAGGAGGGGGCCGAGTCACGGAGCCTTGGGGAACACCTTGAGTGACTGTGGCTGTGGCAGAGGTGTGGTTATGGAGAGAGATTAAATGGGATTTGTTGGAAAGGTAGGAGTGGAGTCAGCTGAGTGCAGTACCTTCGATACCGAGGTCTTTGAGTCTGGTGAGCAGGATGTTATGGCTCATGGTATCGAAGGCTGCACTCAGGTTGAGGAGGATAAGGATGTTTAGGGAACCAGTGTCAGAAGAGGTGAGGAGGTTGTTGAGGACTTTGAAGAGAATGAATGACAGAGCAGGATAAGCAGAGAGCAGAAATCATTCAGTGAAGAGCTCCAGACTTTATTTTCTGCTTGATAGCTTCTAGTTTCTCCAGCAGCTTCTGTTTCTTGAGATTAAAAAGTGGTCTTCCTCTCTTTCTAACAGGACCCATCGGAGACCAGACCCTGCTGAACGTGAAACTGAACCTGAACCATGGAGCCACCGCTACTTTAAAAAAGAAGGAAACCTGAACTTGAGGGGTGAATAGAAATGGAGGAGAGGCTACTTGAAATGGAGGAAAGAGGATTGAAGGAGAGACTTGAATGGCAGAAGGAGAGAATAGTGATGGAAAGTGAAATAGAAATGTTAAGAAGAAGATTGAGGTGAGTTGTGGACATCCAGCAAACTGGAACAAGTCTTATTGGATGTAACTACGTCCCATCTGGGTTGTTTTGGGTCATATCAGTCTCATGCACACTGTAGTTGATGACTGAAATGATAATTTTTTTTGCAAAATAATTTCCTGTCCGGTCAAAAATTGCTATATTAGCTTTAAAGGTCAACCCTCTGCTGAAAAGAGGTAAACGGTTAATATTATAATATTACTGGTTCATGTTTTAACTTTTATGTATCCAGAGAAATTTAGAAATTCATTATGAGCATCTTTCTTCTTCACATATGTATTTATATTGACTGAAATCAGAATATTTTTTGCAAAATAATTTCCTGTCTCACTCAAAATATCTTTCTGTTTAGACAACATTTAGAAATATTATATTTAGATTATTTTATTCTGATTTCAAAAGAAAATAGTTTTCTATAAAGTAACAAATTATTGGCATTTATTTGTTAATAATTAGTTAGGCCTACAGACATATTCATGTTAATATATTCATGCATAATATTATATGCAGGGACACTCTACCTGAACATGTGACCCTCAATAAATGTTTTTTCTATCAGGACCCTTCAGAAACCAGAGTCTCCTGAGCCTGAGCCTGAACCTGAACCTGAACCCAGCTGTGTGTCCTTTAAGAGCAACTGGTCAAAGGATGATGTGATTAATTTTAAACGTGTTTCTGTCAAAAAGTAAGTCGTTATTAGCATTCAGTTGTTAATAACTAGTACAGTGCCCGTTGAAAATGTGCCTACTTGGAATGGGCCGATTGTTTGACCTGTGGTACATCTGCTTGAAGCTTTCTCCAAAACCAGATTGTACCCCAAAATGACTTACAGTAGGACCCCAAATCACTTAATATGCAACTTGACTGTATACCCTACTACTGACTTACAGTGTAGGCTTCGTCTACATCAGAGGAAGACATTTTGCTGCAACATTTACCTGACGGAAAATGTTGCAGATTCAGAATTTAATCACAAAATATCACAATTAAAGTGTGTGTGTGTGTGTGTGTGTGTGTGTGTGTGTGTGTGTGTGTGTGTGTGTGTGTGTGTGTGTGTGTGTGTGTGTGTGCGTGCGTGCGTGCGTGGAGTGAGAGAGAGAGACAAAAAAACATTTTAGTGTTGTCTTTTTCAACAACGATATTGCATATTCATATAACCAAAATCATGACAGCGATCCTGTCTCATCATTATCGTTAATCTAAGTTAACACTTCGTGTTCATTTCCATATAGGCTTAGAGGTTTGACGGTTAACGTTGAAGTATGGATTTGATTCGTGGCGTTATTTTGCCGAAGGTAATGTTATTAGTATTATAACTTGATGATACAGAAGACAAACCATTTTGTGGAATGACGCATCATCATGTGATATTTGCAACTATGTGACTCAAAAACAGTGTCTGGTAGCCTGCTTATAAGTGGCATCATGCTCTGTCTGCCACTTATTGTCTGTATCTGGTTGTGTTGTGCATGTGTAGGATTCTGAAACGTCCTTAAATTCGGGAATTGTTGTTTGTTTATTCAAAGTCAAAGACAGTCCAAAGTAGTGTAACTTTGTACATTTTTTGGGAAAAAACTTTATAATAACCATCATTAATAGATGGTACATTGATAGTTAATTAATCTTTAGTTAACTGTCAGCAAACAGTGATTTTACTGTTCACTAACAGTTAGATTATAATTAATAATATTTACAAATTATTAGTAGTGCTGTAAATTAACAGTTTATTGTTACACACTTTATATCCCTCATATACTATATTAGGTATCGGGTAATGATTCCAAAATGTTTGTAATCCTTTAAGAAAACATTTTTTTAAAACATCAATAAACATTACATAGATAGATGGACCAGATATTCCTAACACTTTGTTAAGGGTTACTAGTTGGTTTGTAAATAATCTATAAACATTATCTGGATGGCTATTGTAAAGTTGCGACTGATGTTTTTCATAGTTAGTTATTGGTTAGTAAGTGCTTGGCAAGGCAATGATAAATTGTTTGCCCTTTAATAAATTAAAGTATACAACATTTTCTATATATATATATATATATCAACAAGTTCTCACACCTATCTCGTATCTCTCGACGCTTGGTGAGGTGCCTTTGTCGTTCTTATTGACACTAAAAGTCTCCTTTAGCGCTTTAAGTACACACGCTTGGTCGGGACTATTGCCGTCCCTTTTGACGCAGTTATGTTAAGGAAAAGGTTGCGGGTGGGCGTTCGGTTCCGTGGCACGCGGGAAGAACGGGTCGGTTAAAGAAAAAAAAATGACTATAGCAAACGTGACAAGCGGGACGCAAATCCCGGTCTCCTGGGTCAAAGTCCTATGTTTGACCCATCCTCCACCCCAACCAACCTCCTTACGCGTAATTTTGCCCTTACATACTACTCTCTGAACCCCATCTAACTGCTGCTCGGTGCGTTATACAAACATGCTGAAGGACGCCTTTTTCGTCGCATCAGGCGCTGACAGCCACTGTCCAAACGTTCATATTTTACGAGTTCGGAATGAGAACGAATTGACATAATTTTTCTTGTCATTTATCATTATTTTACCAAGCACTTACTACCCAATAACTAACTATGAAAACATCAGTTGCAACTTCATAATAACCATCCAGACAATGTTTATAGACGGTTTACAAACCAACTAGTAACCCTAAACAAAGTGTTAGGAATATCTGGTCCATCTATTTATGTAATGTTTATTGATGGTTTAAAAATGGTTTCTTAAAGGTTTAGAAAAACATATTTGGAATCATTACTTGATACCTAATATAGTATATGAGGGATATAATGTGTGTAACAATAAACTGTTAATTAACAGCACTACTAATAATTAGTAAACATTATTAATTATAATTTAATTGTTCGTTAACAGTAAAGTTACTGTTTGCTGAAAGTAATTAACTATCAATTTACCATCTATTAATGATGGTTATTATAAAGTGTTACCCATTTTTGTAGGTCTGAGGTGTATGTCACATTTTAGCTGCCAAAGCTGCGCTGCTCTCTGTCTCTGGTCCGCAGTGTGAGAGGGGGAGTGGCCGGCGTCTAGAGCAGCAAAAGCCAGTGTGCTTCTTTTACCAATTATATATTTACCAATATCTTTTGCATTTCTAATCCAAACAACATCACAACTTGGCACTGCACTTACTCATGCCTGTAGCAAGATACCGGTCAAGTGTGAAATCCATCGAACTAACGGTTCAAGAGCTATGCAAATAACACCCACACAGACAGACAAACAGACAGACGTTCCTGTAATGTATAGATAGATTATGTATATAGCCTGTTGTATTATTATATTTGGTATAAGTATCAGTTCTAATCAGTAGTACTCAATGCTTCTTCCTCTTTTTCTTTATTCTCTTTACTATCTGCTGATGGTAGGTAAGAATTTTAAACTGATAAACATTAGTAATATTTGAAATATTAGAAATATAAAACAGTTGTTAAAGGATTGAATGTATTTTTCAACCAAATGTTTTCGATATGCACATTTATCTGTGTTTGTTTCAGGATTCAGCAGCAGAGACCAGAGTCTCCTGAACCTGAACACAGCTGTGTGTCCTTTAAGAGCGACCAGTCAAAGGATGATGTGATTAATTTTAAACATGTTTTTGACAAAAAGTAAGTCGTTATTACCATTCAGTTGTTAATAATTATGTACAGTATATAGCTGTTAGGTAAGAATTTAAAACTGACAAATATTACTAATTTGAAATAAAAACAGTTGTCTGTGTTAAAAGATTTTTTCGATATGCTCATTTATCTGTGTTTATTTCAGGATCCAGCAGCAGAGACCAGAATCTCCTAAACCTGAACCTGATCCTGAACCTGAACCCAGCTGTGCGTCCTTTAAGAGCGACTGGTCAAAGGATGATGTGATTAATTTTAAACAAAGACATCCATCTGACAGAAAGTAAGTTATCAGTACCATATAATGAGATTCATAGATATAGTATTTTAGAAGTATTTCACATCATTCGCATCATTTCCGGCAGACACTACATCATATTAAGTTGCTGTGAGCTGTAAAATCACCTCTTCTTATTATTTGGTAATTAGGTCTTTACTAGTGACAGCTTAGATGAAAGGGAGAGGGGGGGAATGACATGCAAGAAAGTGTTGCAGGTCAGAATCAAACACATGACCTCCGCGTCGAGAACTGAGCTTCTATATATGGATGGCTCTACCACTAGGCCACCCAGGCACTCATATATTCATCATTTGAAACACCCAGCAGAACGTGACCAGGCAAAGAGAGCAGTTTTCCTCACTCAGACCAGTCTGCTGCTTCAGGAGTCCTTTGGGCCAACCATGTTGTAGCCCTTGTTTACTTCTTAGGTCTTTCTGTTGATTCACAGTGGGGTCAGCAGTACGACCAACACTTCAATGTCTAGGGTAACCGTCTATTTCAATGTTGTAATCAACAATTTAAGTCACAGGAGCTTTACCTTGTGTTTGTCTCTGTGTGGACAGACATGATGTGAGCTAATTCTTCCTGATTCCTCCACAGAGTGGACCAGAAGAGCTCAGAGGTTCCCATTGGTCAGTCTACCCAGCAGCATCAAACACACCTGGACTCCATCTTTATGGTCTGTACATGTACAGTACAACAACTACGTTTACATCTATTCTGTTCACAATCATCTCCATGCTGCACATTTTAGACCAGTGGGTTGTCAGGCTGTCCAACATGGATCGGATGTTTGCTTCCATGATTTCAGTTTGATTGTGTCATTCATATAATCTTCTGTTCCAGCTGCTGGAGGAGAACATCGTCATTTTTGTGAAGAACGAGCTGAAGAAGATCCAGATGCTTATGAGTCCAGATTACCCAGAATGCTCAGAGAGTCAGAGGGAGGATGAGGATGAAGAGCAGAGGAGGAGCAGAGAGGCATTTCTAAAGATCACACTGCACTTCCTGAGGAGAATGAAGCAGGATGAGCTGGCTGAACGTCTGCAGAGCAGTAAGAGGATTTCTCTAAAGATTTAACTTGCTGGATAAATTGGATGTTTACTAATGTCTCCAGAGATGGACCAAAATATGTTCCTGTTTTCTTTACAAAATTACTTAATGAGATTTTTTGTTTTGTATTCATTCAGGAAGTCCTGGTGGAGTTTGTAAACGTAAACTGAAATTACACCTCAACAAGAAGTTCCAGTGTGTGCTTGAGGGGATTGCTAAAGCAGGAAACCCAACCCTTCTGAATCAGATGTTCACAGAGATCTACATCACAAAGGGAGGGACTGCAGAGGTCAATGATGAACATGAGGTCAGACAGATTGAAACAGCATCCAGAAAACCAGACATACCAGAAACAACAATCCGACATGAAGACATCTTTAAAATCCCACCTGGAAGAGATAAATCAATCAGAACAGTGCTGACAAGGGAGTGGCTGGCATCGGGAAAACAGTCTTAACACAGAAGTTCACTCTGGACTGGGCTGAAGACAAAGCCAACCAGGACATCCAGTTCATATTTCCTTTCCCCTTCAGAGAGCTGAATTTGCTGAAAGAGAAAAAGTACAGCTTGCTGGAACTTGTTGATTACTTCTTTAGTGAAATCAAAGAAGCAGGAATCTGCAGGTTTGAAGAGGTTGTGTTCATCTTTGATGGTCTGGATGAGTGTCGACTTCCTCTGGACTTCCTCAACACTGAGATCCTGACTGATGTTACAGAGTCCACCTCAGTGGGTGCCCTGCTGACAAACCTCATCAGGGGGAATCTGCTTCCCTCTGCTCGCCTCTGGATAACCACACGACCTGCAGCAGCCAATCAGATCCCTCCTGAGTGTGTTGACATGGTGACAGAGGTCAGAGGGTTCACTGATGCACAGAAGGAGGAGTACTTCAGGAAGAGATTCAGAGATGAGGATCAGACCAGCAGAATCATCTCCCACATCAAGACATCACAAAGCCTCCATAGCATGTGCCACATCCCAGTCTTCTGCTGGATCACTGCTACAGTTCTGGAGGACATGTTGAAGACCAGAGGAGAAGGAGAAATGCCCAAGACCCTGACTGAGATGTACATCCACTTCCTGGTGGTTCAGTCCAAAGTGAAGAACATAAAGTATGATGGAGGAGCTGAGACAGATTCACCCTGGAGTCCAGAGAGCAGGAAGATGATGGAGTCTCTGGGAAAACTGGCTTTTGAGCAGCTACAGAAAGGCAACCTGATCTTCTATGAATCAGACCTGACAGAGTGTGGTATCGATATCACAGCAGCCTCAGTGTGCTCAGGAGTGTTCACACAGATCTTTAAAGAGAGAGAGGACTGTACCAGGACAAGGTGTTCTGCTTCGTCCATCTGAGTGTTCAAGAGTTTATGGCTGCTCTTCATGTCCATCTGACATTCATCAACTCTGGAGTCAACCTGCTGTCAGGAAAACAAACAACATCAACACATTTCTACCAGAGCGCTGTGGACAAGGCCTTACAGAGTCCAAATGGACACCTGGACTTGTTCCTCCGCCTCCTCCTGGGTCTTTCACTGCAGACCAATCACACTCTCCTACGAGGCCTGCTGACACAGACAGGAAGTAGCTCAGAGACAAACGAGAAAACAGTCAAGTATATCAAGAAGAAGATCAGGGAGAATCTGTCTGCAGAGAGAAGCATTAATCTCTTCCACTGTCTGAATGAACTGAATGATCGTTCTCTAGTGGAGGAGATTCAACAGTACCTGAGTTCAGGACGTCTCTCCACAGATAAACTGTCTCCTTCTCAGTGGTCAGCTCTGGTCTTCATCTTACTGTCATCAGAAGAAAGATCTGGACGTGTTTGACCTGAAGAAATACTCTGCTTCAGAGGAGGCTCTTCTGAGGCTGCTGCCAGTGGTCAAAGCCTCCAACAAAGCACTGTGCATGCACAAACAACTATCCAGATTAAATGCACTTTTTCTATATTCAGAAAAAAAACTTGTTTTCAATGGTGTTCTTGTGTTTTGCTGATTCCTCTCCAGACTGAGTGGCTGTAACCTGTCAGAGAGAAGCTGTGAAGCTCTGTCCTCAGTTTTCAGCTCCAAGTCCTCTAGTCTGAGAGAGCTGGACCTGAGTAACAACAACCTGCAGGATTCAGGAGGGAAGCTGATCTGTGTTGGACTGAAGAGTCAACACTGCACACTAGAGACTGTCAGGTTGGTGGTCAGTGGTTCCATGAGCTGTTATTTTCTTCATATTTTAATTATTGGAAGGACATTTTATTGAATCCCTTCAGGATAAATAGCTGTAACCTGTCAGAAAGACGCTGCAAAGCTCTGACCTTAGTTGCCAGTCCTCTAGTCTGAGAGAGCTGGATCTGAATAGCAACACAAGTTAAATATGCAGTGTCTTTAGTCCTTTTATGATCCTGTATTATGTTTTTTTGGACTCAGGAGGTTGTCACCAGGATAGGTTTTTGCTTTTACAAAACAGAAACGTGACTTACAGTGCTTTATTGTCCAGTAAGTATTTTTCCATCAAAGAGATGGAGCCCAAGGGTCCAAGTACCGGGGCATTTCATCGTGTAAAGAGAAATAATTTACCGTAATTTACAGAATATGTGACTGTTACACTATTTGAAAACATTACAGCTTCAGAATTCGTAAACCAATTATATGTTTTCAAACTATGGCTTATTCCGAAGTATTTTAACAATAAAGTAATATATAAGAAGTTGTGTTCAAAAGATCCTGTATTATTTAATGATGGTCGCATATGACATGCTTAATATTCAATGGGTTTACAACACTGGTTGACACATAGAAAACGATTCATAGAAACGACTCTCTGTATGTAACACAGTATACTTGCGACATACACCTAGTGGGTTGCATTCTTCAGTTACCTTATGGGCATCATCAGGTGGTACACAACCTTCACTGAGTGTTTCGGCCCTCAATCACAACACCCTCCAGTTGGTGGGCTGGCAGTGATGGCCAGGTCACTGCCTATCTGCTCCTGGCCCACATCCACCCTCATCTCCGAGGGCCAGGCATTTTTAAGGAGATTGGTCTTTGATGACTTGATTGAAAAAAGGCCATGCTCCCTCCTTGACGAAGGTGATCGCCCTCTTCAAGCCCGTACAGGCAGGCCTCTTCCTGTCTCTCTCCCGCTCCAGTATGTCAGCAAGGGACAGTAACACCTTGTCATGATGCCACCCATACCGCCCTTGGGTGAGAGCTGTTTTACACCCTGACAGTAAATCTGCCAGTGTTCTCTTTTGACCACAAAGGTTGTAGTTAGGATCTACCCTCAGCCCCCATACATGTAAGTGGGCTGGCGAAGGAACGGTGTCATAGAAAGATTGCAGGAATAAGAAAAGGGCTCCAGCCACCAATTCAATTCAATTCAATTTTACAACACCACAGCTCTTGCCAGGAGATCTTGCGCTTGGGAAGGTCCCATTTGGTCCATGCGCCCTTGTTCCACTACCCTTGCCATCTGCCTTTCCTCCTCACAGGTCCGCACCTCTCCGTCCGGACGAGGGGCTTCCAAGGATGTCTTGCAGCTTGAGAGCACTCACCGCCTGCTCTACAGCTGTGCTGGCTGCCCTTTGTGCCGGGACCTAGTTGTGACCTACTTGCTTCACACGGTTGTCTTTGGAGTCTCTGAGGCTAAGTAGGACTCTACACTTTGCC
This sequence comes from Perca flavescens, assembly GCF_004354835.1. Classification (NCBI taxonomy): domain Eukaryota; kingdom Metazoa; phylum Chordata; class Actinopteri; order Perciformes; family Percidae; genus Perca; species Perca flavescens. The sequence goes on along the minus strand of NC_041354.1, from coordinate 314,056 downwards.
ACTTAAAACTCCTCTACAACAGAGGAAAGGGGAAGTTGCAGTTGCCCTGACCGAATGTAGAGGCCCACTGAGGAAAAGCTTGGAGGAATCCCCAACCACCTTTGCAGGTGCTTGTTGGTCTTCCTCTCAATGCCCTCAACAGCCATCATAGGGAACTCCTAAATAGTGAAGAGCCAAAGAAGCATGGGCAGGAGACCATGCTGGTACAGCCAGGTGTGGTGATGGCACAATGGATATGATACGTGCCTTTGGTGTGGGAGACCCGATTTCGATTGCCACTGCGATACATCAACCAATGTGTCCCTGAGCCACTTAACCCCTAATTGCTCCATAGGCGTGCAACCTCTGACATATACTGTATATAGGAATTGTAAGTCGCTTTGGATAAAAGTGTCAGCTAAATGACATGCAATGTAATAATGTAATGTCTTGAATTTACCAGCGAGTTTGGACTTTGCAGTCTTCTTTAGCCATTCCTCGCTCTGCTTCACCATGTTATTGATGTTGGACCAATCTGAGATTGACGCGTCAAACCACTTTCCCAAACATTTTACTGGGTTCTCTTCAATTGATGGAATGGCCTCACCCTGGACATGAAGACTGAACATCCCCGTGGGCTTGCCTTTCCTGATCACCAGACTCCTGGACTTACTGGCCTTGAAAGACATCCTTGCCCATGCGGTTACGGTGCCAAGGGTTTCCAAAACCCATTTTACTTGGACATGTGTACCAGTTGTTATTGTGATGTCGTCCATGAATGCACGGAGCACTGGCTGGAGGATGCCTGACTCTAGCGTGGGGTCACGGGTTACTCCTGCTGCTGTTGTTATCAGGATGTTCTTTTAGAAACTGCATTCGCCTCTTCTCTTTCTTCTTCCTTTGTTGCCGAGACGTTCTGGCCTCCGGAGTTTAAACATCTTATCCATACATTCTTGTTAGGTCCTTTTATACCCTCTTTTTCAGCAGGTGGGCTGATTTTGAACTGCTTGTTATGGATCTTTATTTCGCCTCTTAAGCGACAAATCTCGCTTTCCCTCCTGTTGTGTTGCCCAGGTGGTTGACACATAGAATACGACTCATAGAAACAACTCTCTGTATGTAACAAAGTATATAAAGATGTAGAGATCATACTATATATATATATATATATATATATATATACAAATATATATTCATACATACACACATATATACAGGAATATATAGACATATACAGTATATATATATATATATATATATATATATATATATATATATATATATATATATATATATACTGTATATGTCTATATATTCCTGTATATATGTGTGTATGTATGAATATATTTTGTATATAATGTGTGTGTATGTGTGTGTGTGTTTTTAACTCTGAGTTCAATCTGTGAGCTAAAATTTAACTGATAATACTTTAGTCCAGATTCGACCTATGTAATTTTCACATTTTAATCATACTGATATTTATCTTCTTGTTCATTATTGTCTCTCCAGACTGAGTGGCTGTAAGCTGTCAAAGAAAAGCTGTGAAGCTCTGTCCTCAGTTCTCAGCTCCCAGTCCTCTAGTCTGAGAGAGCTGGACCTGAGTAACAACAAACTGAAGGATTCAGGAGGGAAGCTGATCTCTGTTGGACTGAAGAGTCCACACTGCACACTGGAAACTCTCAAGTTGGTTATCAGCTGTCCCATGAGCTGTTATTTTCTTCATATATTAATTATTGGATGGACCTTGTATTGAATCCTTTTAGGCTAAATAGCTGTAACCTGTCAGAAAGAAGCTGCAAAGCTATGTCCTTTATTGCCAGTCCTCTAGTCTGAGAGAGCTGGATTTGAGTAGCAACAAAGTTAAATATTCAGTCTCTTTTGTCCTTTTATGATCCTGTATTAAATGTGGCAGCCCTGTTGTAATGAAGGTTTTATTGGACTCAGGGGGTTGTCACCAGGATAGGGTTTTGGTTTACAACACAGAAATGTGAATTGGATATACAAAGCGCAGGCTTATTACAGTAAGTATTTTTCCGTCAAAGAGATTGAGCCCAAGAGTCCCTGGTACCAGGGGCAGTTCACAGTGTAAAGAAAAATAGCTTTTCATTACCATCATTTACAGAATATATGACTGTTATATTACTTGAAAACATTAGATCTTTAGAATTTGTAAACTAAGTATATGTTTTCAAACTATGGCTCATTCTAAAGTATTTTAACAATAGAGTAATATGTAAGAAGTTGTGTTCAAAAGATCCTGTATTATTTAATGATGGTCCCATATGACATGCTTGGTATTAAATGGGTTTACAACACCAGTTGACACATAGGCTACGACTCATAGCTACAACAACTCCATATGTAACACAGTATATAAAGATATAGAGATCATAGACTGTGTATAAATATGTAGAGATCATACTATATATTATATATATATATATGATTTATTTTACTCTGACTTCAATCTGTGAGCTAAAGTGCTAACTGAGATCTTTGTTTTTTCTGATAATACTTTAGTCCAGAGAAATTTCCACATTTTAATAATACTGATATTCATCTTCTTGTTCATTATTGTCTCTCCAGGCTGAGTGTCTGTAAGCTGTCAGATAAAAGCTGTGAAGCTCTGTCCTCAGTTCTCAGCTCCAAGACCTCTAGTCTGAGAGAGCTGGACCTGAGTAACAACAACCTGAAAGATCCAGCGAAGCAGCTGTCGGCTGGACTTCAGAGTCCACACTGTAAACTGGAGACTCTCCGGTCAGATCAAGTTAATATAATAAAGTTGCATATGATGTAGATGTAGAGATCATATACCTTCTATCAAGATGGAGAGATCATAGACCATATATGAAGATGTAGATATCATAGACTGTATATGAAGATATAGATTATAGACTATACAAAGATGTAGAGATCATAGACTGTATATGAAGATGTAGAGATCATAGACTGTATATGTCTATATATTTTAATAATACTGATATTTATCTTCTTCTTCATTATTGTCTCTCCAGGCTGAGTGCCTGTAACCTGTCAGAGAAAAGTTGTAAAGTTCTATCCTCAGTTCTCAGCTCCCAGTCCTCTAGTCTGAGAGAGGTGGACTTGAGTAACAACAACTTGCAGGATTCAGGAGGGAAGCTGCTGTTGGCTGGACTTCAGAGTCCACACTGTAAACTGAAGACTCTCAGGTCAGATCAGGTTACATATTATGTTAAAATGATTTCACATATTTTTCTGGGTTGTTTGCATTTCTTTAAACCAATCACAATGGTCTTGGGCGGCGCTGAGCTCTGGGCACAGTGACGACGGCTCTGCTAAATAGTCTCAGAAAGGAACTTTTCACCTTGCAAAAGAAAACGCAATATACAATATTAAATGAAGTTAACTGTTGACACAATACAGCAACGTGAGCTATTTAAATTAGCTGATACATGGTTAAACCTCATTAACTCTTACCAGTGTATCTCCGTGTGTACTTTGTCTACAGCAATCCCACCAATCAGTCCCAAAATGTCCCAGTTAAATAAATAAATATCTCATTTTGTTGGCTGTGCTTACACTTTTAAGGCTCCACTTTGCACTGGCGGAATGGACACTATTGGCTTTTGAGATCCTAACCATGTCATCATCCTTCATTGCATTGACAGTATGTTCTCTGAAGCCACAATTTCTCCATCACAGCCAGCATGGCAGAGGCTGCCTCATTGAATGTAGAAATAGCCATACTGGCTGCAGCCTCAACCCTGCTTTTCCCCACAAAGACTGTTTTTGACCATTTTCGACGCACTTCTTTCGACATTCTGAACTACGGCGGAAATGTCAGAGTGCGTCACGTGACGATTCTAAGCGAATCACGTTGTCAGAAATTGGCATCAGCCAATGAGATTGCGCATTTAGAGTTACACTCCCCCTTTTACTTTCACGATTGGTTGCTGATAAAAAGGAAATGACCATATTTGAATCCAACAGCATTTCACAGGAGAGAGAGCTTTCCAACGGTATATGTGATGACAGGGTGCAGATAGCGGTCGCGGAGCGGGATGATTTAGAACGCCAACTTTTGTTGAATTTAGAAATCTACCGACGCAAACAGACAAAGTGTAGTAAAATAAAGACCTAAATGTGTATTTTTGACTTTATTTCACCACAATTCTGAAAGAATACATGTTATTGAAGACAAATAGCCCAAAATCTCAAAATTGACCAGTGAAAAAAAAACTTTGTGGATTTTAAAAAGATCTGAAAAGAGATTATACATCACCAGATTTAGTGACAACTAAATTTCCAGTTTATATTTTAGTTATACTGAAAAACATATCCTTGTTTGACTCTGTGTGAAAATGTTTGTTTTTTTTAACTGCAAATCAGATCCTTTTTCCTTTTGATAATACTTTTAGTCCAGACTCGACCTATAATATGTTTACATTTTAATAATACTGATATGTATCTTCTTGTTGATTACCATCTCTTCAGGCTAAATGTCTGTAATCTGTCAGAGAGAAGCTGTGAAGTTCTGTCCTCAGTTCTTAGCTCCCATTCCTCTAGTCTGAGAGAGCTGGACCTGAGTAACAACAACCTGAAGGATTCAGGAGGGAAGCTGCTGTCGACTGGACTTCAGAGTCCACACTGTAAACTGGAGAATCTCAGGTCAGAATTCATCAACCTGTTCAACTAAATCCTGATTTACATTAATGGATAAACTCGTAATGTGCCTAAGATTGTCTCTGCTTGTATGATTTCAAACAGTGTTTATTTAGTTTCAATCTCTTTCCATTAACATGTTTTATGTTGTTTTTTCTTACTCTGTTGCTGATACTTGAAATATAGAATCAGAGAGCTACTAGTGATTTTGTCAGATTGTTGATGGACTGTTAGTGGGTGTTTGATTTTGAGTAGAAAGAATCAGTGAGAATGTTAATGTAACCCCACAGTATCCTCCGATCGTGTGACATATGTTGTTCTGTGTGTTTGCAGTCTGTCAGGCTGTCTGATCTCAGAGGAAGGCTGTTCGTCTCTGGTCTCAGCTCTGAGCACCAATCCCTCCCATCTGAGAGAGCTGGACCTGAGCTACAATAATCCAGGAGACTCAGGACTGAAGCTACTGTCAGTGGGATTGGAGGATACACTCTGGAGACTGAAAACGCTCAGGTATGAACACTGGATGAACATAAAAAGGAGGTATTTGTGTAGAAGGTCTCCAAGGAGAACAGCAACTAAAATGATAATTCCCTTATCATATTGCCAACTTAGGGTTACCCCCAACCCTATTAATGCAAACTTAGATCATTCTTCATTAAGGGGAGACACCCCAGGATAAACCATAATTTTGAGATTTTGGTTAATTTTCCTTCCAAACATGTCTTCTTTCAGACTATTGGGAAAAAACATCCAAAATGCATTAACATATTAATTGTACACTGTCTATTTACACCTGTAACTTTCTCCTAAATTCACCAAAAGTTAGCATTAGGGTTGGTAGATGAATCTGACGACTATGAAGAGAAACATAAGAGAAATGGTGCAGTGTCTTTAGATATACACCCTCCACCGCCCATCTAGACGAACGCTGCAACTCCTCACTCCCTAAATATAAGCTTTATCAAAGAGAAGAGTTTTAAGTTTACTCTTAAATGTGGTGACGGTGTCTGCCTCCTGAACCCAGACTGGGAGCTGGTTCCAGCCTGGCTCCTATTCTACTTTTAGAGACTCTAGGAACCACAAGTAACTCTGTATCCTGGGAGTGCAGTGTTTTAGTGGGACAATAGGGTATTCTAATAGCCCAGTCTGTCCTGAAAAAAATTATGTTTGTAGATTGACTGCGGACAACAGGGTTGATGTTTTACAAGATTGTTTAATCCCTACAGAGAAAGGTCCATGTACATTAAAACTGAACCTTGAACCTACTGACCTCAGGACAGAACTTTTGAGATGTATTTCTTCAGCTTTCCGACTGTTGCTTCATCAGTGTATAATAATGTGTGAGAATGATGTAATGCCCCCACTCCTTTCAGTGTGGAGCCTGCTGGCGTCAAATGGTTGACACCAGGTCTGAGGAAGTGTAAGTCTGTTTTATATTTCATTCATCAAACTGTGACATCACTCATTCAAACATTTGATGTCATCATCAGAGTGCTGATTGGTTAATAACTGCAGCTGTGTTGTGTCTCCTTCTCTCCGTCAGATTCCTGTGAACTCACACTGGACACAAACACAGTGGACAGAAACCTCAAACTGTCTGACAACAACAGGAAGGTGAAACATGTGGAGGAGTATCAGCCATATCCTGATCATCCAGAGAGGTTTGACTCCAGGTGTCCTCAGCTGCTGTGTAGAGATGGTCTGACTGGTCGCCATTACTGGGAGGTTGAGAGGAGAGGAAAGGTTCATATATCAGTGAGTTACAGAGGAATCAGCAGGAGAGGAGACAATGAAGACTGTTTGTTTGGATGCAATGATCAGTCCTGGAGTCTGGACTGCTCTGATGGTCGTTACTCTGTTTGTCACAATAACAGAGAAACAGTCCTCCCTGTCTCCTCCTCTGTCTCTGATAGAGTAGCAGTGTATGTGGACTATCCTGCTGGCTCTCTGTCCTTCTACAGAGTCTCCTCTGACTCACTGATCCACCTCTACACCTTCAACACCACATTCACTGAACCTCTTTATCCTGGGTTTGGGTTTGGGTATAAGTCATATGGTTGCTCAGTGTCTCTGTGTCCTGTGTAGGACGGAGAGTCACTTGTTACTGGGTTAAAATGTGGTGTTAACTTATGCTGAACACCTAACTTGCTTGGCCGTAGATTAGAGATCAACTGGTGTAAAAGCACCGCCTACTGACCAATCAATACTCAGTGATAACGGCGTCACCGTTCTTTGGAGATCAGGTGGAGCTCGGTGCGCAGAACGAGAAAGATAGAACATTTAGAGACCCACAACCCTGTTAACATTCCCTGATGGGTTTCTTTTAGGGCTGAAACGATTCCTTGAATAATTCGATTACAAAAATCCTCGATGCAAAAATGACTTCCTTCGAAACTTCGTTAAATCAATGTTACCAACGTTGTATCCCTGACGGACGGTGTTTCCGCATGGAGCATTATTACTGTCGCACAGACGCTGCTCAGTCTGCTGCTGGCGACACATGCCAAAGCGTAAATAGCGCGGGGCTAAGAGACAGGCTGGAGAAATCGACAGAAAGTGTCCAAAGTTTGGAATCAGTTCAAACGTAATTAAAACTAAAACTCTGTACAGTATGTCTACTGCAAAATCAAACTAGTTTACCACAATAATAGCACAACGTCAGTGCTTTAGCATCTCAACAGAAAACATGGAGTCTAACTCAACTAAAAATCATCCATTCCACAAAGCGGACAGACAAAAGTACATCACAGAGTCGTATGGACTACACCAAACACAACAACTACCAAAATCAAAGACAAGAAAATACGTAGTGGTGACCACGATCTGATCTAAAGAGCTGACGCGTTGACTATCCCTTTGGAAAAACAGCTGATTGTTGCACATCTCTCTCTCTCTCTCTCTCTCTCTGTCTCTCTCTATGGAGAAACAGCTGATCAAAAACCTAATAGCATAAGTGTAACAGAGCTGTATGACATTATAATCAAATATATAAATGAAAATAGGTAGAGTATAACTAATATTTACATATAGGCCTACTATATATACAGATCAGTCTCAGGTTGAAACTTGTAATTCTGAAAGTTAAGTTGCACAACTTAATGTAATGTTTGTGTATGTTTAATGTATGCCTTAGTTTGAGGTTGATATCATTTGAAAAAAACATTCTTTAAAAACAATGTAATATGGCACTTAAATGCACTTACTATGTTTAATTTTTGAGAGATGATATTGTAAGCAATGTAAGCAATACAAATGTTGCTTTTTTCCGAAAATGTTGCTTTTTCCCTAATTTGGTTGTTTTAAAAAAAAAAAAAAAAAATATCCGATTAATCGATCGATAAAGTGCTAGATTAATCGATTACAAAAAGAATCGATAGCTGCAGCCCTAGTTTCTTTATGAAAGATATACATTTTAAGCGGAGGGAATTACGTATCTTCATTAGCTTCTTGAGCCGTGTGTTGCCAATGCAAAACATCGATGACACTACGTTAACAAGAATCTTCTGTGCTGACTTTTTTAACAGATAGATCTCAGATGGTAAGGGAAAAGGTGTTTCATCTCATCTTTAACTACTTTTATATAACTTATACACCAATGAGTGCCACAGTGTTAACACTGATAGACACATAATCAAGTTTGTGGATGATTCTGTAATTGTGTCCCTACTTAACATCAAGGACACTAGCCTTGGTCTAGTGGTGAATTAATTAATTTACTGGTGTGAGTGCTCATTCCTAAACATTAACGTCTCAACGTGATATCATGACTTCGCGTAAACATACACGCCACTTTCCTAAAGCCGAGTGGCGTGTTATCTGTAAGCATTTTGAGCTATCTGCGTGTATGACTACGCTCCATACAGCGGATGGCAGTCTGCAACGTCACAGCGTAAACACACACGCCACTTTCGCGGATTTTCTCCCTTTCATATTACTCGCTACGGCGTCAATTCACACGCAATCGCAAGGTAATGTAAGTCAATTGAGGCCAAATGGTGTTGATAAATACACAAAGAAGAAGTTTAGATGTTTTAATGTTGATATATCTTTTATGAAAATGTTTTATTCATGTTTTCATTGAGTCTGTGTTAACCCTCCTTTTGTCCTTGGGTAAAATTTTACCCGTTTAAAACAACTTTCTATATCAGAACTATGATAAAAGAACGTTTAAAAAAGTGATTTTTTTTTTTAAAACGCTGAAAAAGTGACAAAAAAAAACATCGTCAAAGGTGACAAAATAATTTGAATAAAATCGACAAAAACATTGAGAAAAGTGTAGAAAAATATTAAAATGTTGGAATTTCGACCCAGAAAATCACCAAGTTGCATGGTTGACGGTTAGACAACACAAGGGTTAACTTTTTCTTTTATCTGCTGGTTTGGGTCCCTTAATTTAAAAATGAGCATTGACTAAACAGCCTTGTTAAGAGGTGTGGCATAATTGCAGGGATTGACTTTGTAGAGTTCTCCCTTTTATACAGGGTCAGAGTCACAAGGAAGACCAAAGCCATCCTCGCTGACCCAAGTCACCCCTTGTCCTATGAATCCAGGCTGCTGCCATCGGGTCGCAGGTACCTGGTACCCAGGTGTAACACCAAGAGATGGAAAAGCTCTTTTGTACCTGTTGGCATTGGTCTCATTATTACCTTGATGTAATTTGTCCCGTTAGAGTATGGAATATGAATGTATATTATGTTGTGTATGGGATGCTGTCTTCTGTTCTTTGCTGGCTGTAGAAAGAATAATAAAGTTTACTTGATCTTGAAGGACATGTTTCCTTCCTTTTAATTGTATTAAACTACAACTCCCATAATACCACTGCACAACGTCATCAAAAGTCTGTGTTTACATCCATTGTTTTGATTGAGAGACCCCTAGCTGCAGAAAATTACATATTGTACATTTAATGGTGAGAAATAGAAATGAATAGACATAGGCAACGTAAAGTTATTCTGCACATTGTAATCAAAAAAATACACATACGGTTGTGTACTTATACAGGTTATGTTTATTAAATGAAGCCCAAAATATGTCGCTGACAAGAAATCGCTACTGGTAGCTGCTAGCTAATGTTAACTGCTAGCTAATGTTAACGTTAACGTTAGCTAGCCTAACCTGTCAGTGACTTTGCCTGGAACGCTACCAAGTCGTGAGTCGTGACTTAAGTCGTAACTTACGGACTAAAAGTTTTGTCTAAAAAAGGTTACCACAAACCCTTCTAGCTAGCGGCTATCTACCATTTTGCAATGTGCGGAATTACTTTACGTTGCCTATTTATGTCTATTTCTCACCGTTAATCACCAGCGTCTGTACAGCATTAACACACACACACACAGTCTGTACAGCATCAACAGGGCTCACCATTGTTGTTTGTGTGTGTGATGTCACATAAACAAACTGTAACTGGGAGTACAACAATATGGTATTTGTAAATGTGTCTTGTTTGTTTGTATATCTGTACTCATAATAAATAAATAAAAAAAATAACTGTAAATAAAGGGGTTGCTCTGTGTTTTCGGGGCTGAAAGTGCCCCAGCTGATCTTTATAACAAGTGACTCGTGTTCAGGCCATTTCCTGTTTCAAGTTTACTTTCACACAGGTTGTGTCTCAGTTAGTTTCCTCCGTCTGAAACTCCAGCTGAAGGTAATGTACTGTTTCTGTTAGTTTAGTTTGAGAGCAGAAAGCTGCAGAGAAACTAACACAACTCTGACTTGGGACTCAAACTGTCCAACTGCAAAAAGATCTGCCGCCATGTTGACTGGATTTCTGCGAGAGTAACGCAGAGACAGAGTGCAGATATTTACTTTAGATTATTTATAACATATGAAATACTTACAATAGCATTTAAAAAGAAGCAGCTACAGCAGAGGGTATTGCACTTAACCAGGATAAGGGGTTAAGCCAAGATATTCCAGTTATCCTGGATGAATTTAGCCTTGACTCAGTTTCACAAAAGCAGAGACACCTAAGCTAACAGCTAGCCTGCTCCAGACCAGGCTAACAGCCAGGCTAACAGCTAGATCAGGCTGTCCCTATCCGATGAGTCGAGCATGCTCTGATTTAAACGGTTTGCGGCATAACGTGTCATACTGAAGTTTGTGAAATCCATAAAATGATAAACATTTCTCTTAGAATAACAGAAGATGGAAATAATTTCAAAAACATTTTAGCTATCTATGATTGTTTGATTGCTAACCTTAGCTCAAAACGGCGTTAGCCTCTTGTGAGCTACTTGAGTGCTAATGTTAGCTCAAAACATTGTTAGCATCTTGTAGGCTACTTGATTGCTAACATTAGCTCAAAACATCATTAGCGTCTTGTAGGCTACTTGATTGCTAACGTTAGCTCAAAACGCCATTAGCATCTTGTAGGCTACTTGTCGCAAAGTGATGCATGCGCGACTCACATTGGGTAGTGACAAGGCTAACGGTGCCTTGCACTGAAAGTGCGAAGGAACCTATTGTTTTTCGTCAGATTATTATTTTTCCGAGTCCTTCGTCGCATTCTTGAGGGGGTTAGCATGCACGAAAACTCTCAGAAATTTGTCAATGTCACAACTGGTGAAAATTGCAAAGTTCTGTAGTTATTGGGCTCGGTGTTGCCAGGGGGCTCCATAATGCCCCCTAACTTGCGCCTTGATTCCGGAAAAAGTAATAAGTTAATATACCAACTTTTGAGGGAACATAGATCTCATCTTGAACTCCATCGTGCTATTTTTAGAAAAAATACAAAATTCTAAAATTTCCAAAATCTTGGTTTTCGTGCAAAGATCTTCATTTTACGAACACTTGTTAGAAGACGTTAGGATGCACGAAAACTAAAAATTTTAAGCGTCCATGTGCAGAATATTAAACTCTTTCATCTGAATACACATTTAGGCTTGGATGTGGTATGGTTGCTCTATAGCGCCCCCTAATTGGTTTTAGCCCTTGGGCACATTTTTGATGGCCTCAATATATACGAAAACTCACAGAAATTGGCACCAACATGTCTAAGTCCTCCTGGGCCGTGAGTCCAATCTGCACAAAAACTTGGATATAGACTCGGGGTGGATCCTTGTGACAAACATTTATCAAAAGAATTTTGATAGCTAAAACATTGCGCAAGTTATGGAGGAACAACTTCCTGTAGGTGGCTTTTAAAACATGAACGGTTGTATCTTATCAAAAGTTATTCCGATTTACATGAAACATAGAATGTGTGGTCTACATGTGATGTTGCATCTGCCAGTACCCCGGGGCAAGAAGCGTCATTGCTGCTTGCAGCTTTAATTATTTGGGCCCGAGCACGAAAGTTTCTGAAATATTGGTTTTTGTGAAAAAATCTTAATTTTACGAACACATTTGAGGACTTTAGGATGCATGAAAACTGTCAAACTTTTACAGCCATGTGCAGAATATCTTTCATCTGAATACACATTTAGGCTTGGGAGTGGTATGGTTGCTTTATAGCTGCCTAATTAGATTTAGCACTTGGGTACATTTGTGACGGCCTCAATATATACGAAAACTCAAAAAATTGGCGCCCACATACACACCTATGAGTTTTGCGAGACTGTACAGCAATTTGGGCCATACCTTTAGCGGGCTCCATAGCGCCCCCTAACTAGGACATAGTTGCTCCGATCTTCCCCAGACTTAATACCCATATTGCTCTAAACATTGCAGACATATTTTCCATTTACCTTCATTAGCTCCGCCCGACCCGGAAGGCGGACATTTTAATTATGCATTTTTCAGGTGTTTTACATTCCTTTTAACTCGTCCTAGGCCGTGATTTCAATCTTCTTGAATCTTTGCAGGTAGTATATGTTGACCCTCATGACGAAAAGTTATCCAGAGAATTTTGATAGTTGAAAAAAGCAGCAGAAGTTATAGGAACTTCCTGTCTAAACAGGAAGTTGCCTTATTGTGGCAACAATTATTCGGATTGGCACAAAACTTGACAAGGTTGTTCCTCATGGCCAGGGGTCTCATTTATAAACGTGGCGTACGCAGGAAATGGGCGTCAGCCGCATCCCACTTATAAAGGTTGTGATTTATAAAAAACAAACTTGACGGGAGAATGTTCGGTCCTCCACGCAAACTCTGACCCATGTGTACGCACATTTTGGAGACAAAATAGTCGGCAGAATTGGCGACGCAGATGGTGAGGTGGTGAACTGAAGTCAGACTGCAGAAAGTAAATGGGAATACAATTACTCGTAATATTTTCTAGTATTGATGCGGTGAACCTCTGCGTAATGCTGCATGATGGCAGTGCTGGCCCTACAGGAGGACTACGCCAATGGAAGAATCAGGAGAAAAAGAGACTTCAGGGACCATCACGATGCTAATATGCCGATTTAGGTTTTCTAAAGCTGAACTCGTGGATCTATCTACTGAATTGGGTCCAGTAGAGACGGCAACGCTACCGGAACCATCCCATATCCCGGTCCAAATACAGGTCCTCGCCACTCCACTGTATCCAGAGGGAAATGTCAGACAGCTTAGTGTTTTTTTTTTTTTTTTTAAATAAATATTGTATATAATCTTCAACTTTATCACTAAGGCTTGTTTGGCTATAATATATAGTTCTGTTAAATCTTAATATATACGTCTGGTATATCAAAGCTGTCCCAGAGTGCTGTAATGCCTGCTGTTTTAGACGTATTATTAATATAGGTGGTCTCTAGATCAGGGTTCCATACACTGTGCAAGAACAGGCTGAAATTATAATTCAATTTGCAGCAGTTCCTGAACGTCTGAGAAGTTATTTGCTTTTTCTCCGCCAGTCGTCATGATTCGGTGTAACGAGAGAACAACTGCCAGGGTCATTAACATACTGATCCGCATTCACGAGGTGCTTTGCATTGACTATTTATGGTTAAAAATGGGCGTTTTCAGGGCGGGATAAGAGGTTGATCCATGTACGCACACTTGTAGGTAATCTGTGATTTATAAAGGGAACATTGCTTACAGGTGTGCGCGTACACACGGTTTTATAAATCAGACTTTTTTCGGGCGACGCCATTTTGGGCTTTTTGACCCGCGTACACTTATAGTAAGGATCCTACGCACAGTTTTATAAATGAGACCCCAGATTAGCATCTGTGCCAAAGTTGGCGGCAATCAGCCATTAGATGGCGCTGTTTTAAATTTTATTTATTAATCAACAAAATATTGACATATGGGAAGCCTGCTTTGTCTAACTACTCCTGGGTCGTGAGTCCGATCGGCAAGAAAACTTGCAAATAGACACGGAGGACCCTCATGAAAACAATTTATCAAAAGAATATTGATAGCTAACACAATGCACAAGTTAAAGAGGACCAACTTCCTGTAGGTGGGTGTGGAAACAGGAACGGTTGTATCTTGCCAACGGCTATTCAAATGGACACAAAACTTACATGAGTTGTTCCTTATGTGCTCATGAGGCTGTGTGCCAAATATGGTGACAATCGGCCTTTAGATGGTGCTGTTATCATTGTTTTTTAATTAATTAGCAAATTTGCTTTATGTGAAACCTACTTTTTTTTTAACTCCTCAGAGAGCGTGAGTACCATCTGCACAAAAACGTACACGTAGACTCTGTGGACCCTTCAGAAAAAAAAATTTATCAAAAGAATTTTGATAGCTAACACAAGGCAAGTTACAGAGCACCAACTTCCTGTAGGGGGCTGTCGAAACAGGAAGTTGCGTATCTTACCAAGATTTATTCCGATTGACACCAAACATGACACAGTTGTTCCGCATATATGCTTCAGCATCCACGCCAAATTTAGAGTGAATCCGCCATTAGATGGCGCTATTAGAATTTCTTTCATTAATTAGCCACATCGTGATATATGGGAGACCTACTTTGTCTAATTCCTCCTGGGCCGTGAGTCCAATCTGCACGAAAAACTTGGATATAGACTTGGCTGATCCTCGTGACTAAAAAGATATCAAAAGAATTTTGATAGCTAAAACAATGCGCAAGTTATGGAGGAACAACTTCCTGTAGGTGGCCGTTAAAACATGTAAACGGTTGTATCTTGGCAAAAGTTATTCCGATTTATATGAAACTTAGAATGTGTGGTCTACATGTGATGTTGCATCTGCCAGTACCCCCGGGGCAAGAAGCGAGGGCCCATCATCGCTGCTTGCAGCTTTAATTATTATTAAATAATTAATTTAATTTAAAGCACCCATATTCTGCTCATTTTCAGGTTCATAACTGTATTTTAAGGTTGTACCAGAATAGGTTTACATGGTTTCATTATCAAAAAACACCATATTTTTGTTGTACTGCACAGCTCTCTCTCGCTGCTGCAGATCCTCTTTTCACCTGGTTTCTGTTTTAGCTACAGAGTGAGACCTCTTTTCATCTTCTTCTTCTGTACTATCTTTGATTGCACTGCACATGCTCAGTAGCTCAGATGTAGATCATGTCAGCTAGCTAACTCTAGAGACAGTAAAAGAAAGGCTGTTTCTCCAACTTTGGTCAGTTACAAGGCAGGATTAGCTGGGAGACTTCTAAATGAGGGCACACATGTAAGTAATTCCTTGTAGATTATGGTGAACTTGTGTGCGTTGTAGCAGTGCTTTGCTATCTAGTTAACGCTAACGCTACGAGCTAACGGTTGCGGTTAGCCAGCTCATTTCGGACTGTGACGTCACAGTCCGAGCCGATTTTGAACAGCTCACCAGGAGACTGAAGGCAGGACACATTCAGAAACCAGATCTCACTCAGAACACCATGGATGGATTTTTTTCAAAGTTTGTATGAGTGTGGAAGCACCAGAGACACAAAAGAACACCCCAAATCCCAGAAAAGTGTTTTTCATAATATGGGCACTTTAATTAATTCATTAATAATGAATTAATTATTAAATAATTAATTATTATTATTATTATTATTTATTATTAATTATTAATTATTATTATTATTTATATTATTAATCTGCTTTAAAATACAACAGGTGTGTGTGTGTGTCTGTAGTAAAATAGAAATTACTCTCAAACCCTTTTTTTTTTTTCTACAGCTGGAGTGTGATAAAGATGTTTTTCGTGGAGTTGGTCTCCCTCTGGTGTCTCTCTGTCTCCATCAACTAAACCACCAGAACCCCCACCCTCCCATTGGCTTCTTTTCTGTCTGTAGCAAAGTCCAGTTCATTTAGCCCAACAATAACCATCTATAAAATGTTGAAAGACGATTTGATCTGAGAATTAATTTATTTGACTGTGAAAGTAAAATGTAAATGTACTTTAAGTAAAAGTCACAGTGAGAATGTCCAGAAACAATCTTTACACAACAACAAAAAACATTAAAATCAGATTTCAGACTTTTCAGGCTTGTCCTGAGGGCTTCCAATGCATTCTGGGAAGTGTAGTCCCTCCAGTGGATCCTGGCTGAATCATCTGAAGGTAAGACTTGTTTTTTAAGTCTGTTTCCGAACAAGTTTGATGCCAATCTTTCTACGAAATACATTTAGAATATTTTAGGAAAAGGATGCACAAAAAAAGTCAAAATATTTTGAGAGAAAGAGGATAAATATTTTCAGAATAAAAGTCCCAATATTTTGAGGGGAAAAAGATAAATATTGTCAAAATGAAAGTCCCAATATTTTGAGAGAAAAAAAGACAAATATTTTCAGAATAGAAGTTGAATATTTTCAGAATAAAAGTCCCAATATTTTAAGGGGGCAAAGATAAATATTTTTATAACAAAAGTCAAATATTTTGAGACAGAAATTGCTGCATCTAGTTGCTCAGTGTCTCCCCGCCCCCAAAAAATAAATGACTCTTTAGTCTGTCAGGTCTCTGTAGGCTTCGTCTCTCCGCCCGATTATATTTAAACTCTCTTGTTTGTAGTTGGATGTTGACTGACAAGATGATCCGAACCAGAGATGGGGAGTCGAGTCTGCGACTCGGACTCGAGTCGCACTTAAGTCGCACAAACAGCTGACTTCAGACTTGACTCGACCCAAAAGACTCCAGACTCGAGCTTCAAGACTCGTCATGTTGTCATGCAATTATTGCTTTTTAAATGTAAATGTATTTATATTTTCTTTTATTGGCGCATATACGTTGGGGAAATGTATGACGACCTGCATGTCCCCTGCCCTTTGCCATAATGTGCAACGTAACGCATGCGTTATGCCTTATGTGCGCACACTCATATAAAAAAATACATTGACGATGGCGACACCAAGTCCTCCCGGAGTTGTGCCTTTTGTCATTAGTTTTGTTTTCAATAACTTGGTAAACAGCGGCAGTAAGGGAACAGCTACATGCAAGGTGTGTTGCACCAAGATACATGATGCCGGATCAACAATGTCGGACTTCATCAGGCATCTCAAAACACACCCAGATAGGTCAGACACTGCTAATGTGAAAGAGACGTTACGCTTAGCAAATATCGTCACAGGCAACAAGCTAACCATCGTGTTGTGCTAATGCTGGGAACAGGCTCATTGTATCTTTATAGTTAGTAGATGCTGAGGCTCAGACATCCATGGTGCACAGGAGGCAGGACGATCAGATTTTTTTCATTTTTTATTTATTAAACAGGAAAAGATTAAAGACAATCGGGCCTGACTCAGTGTAAAAATGATTTTCAGCAGGTTCCTGCTCTGCAGAAAATAAACACCATATACACAACAAAAACTTCTAAACAGAAACAGTAAAAACATACAGACCAGGAGAATAAGCAACAGGGCAAAGCCATAAAGCTGACTTAATGGTCGCAGATAAACCTCTCTATTAAATAGCGAGCAAATGTTAATTTAAATGATGTTATTGACGTTAAAGTTCTGATGTGCTATGGAATGTCATTCCAGACTTTAGTGAGCACATAGAAAAAAGATCTCTGATCCATCTCCCCAGGAACAAACGCTGTGTCGGGGGGGCTAACTCATGTGATGCGTTATTGATCCTGTGGATGATTTGTAGGCTATTAAGTGAACGAGGTGTACCCGGTCCACCAAACACTGGGTCTTAATTCTGCACATTTTTCTGTTACTGTAGTACTATTTCATTGTTTCATCCATGCATGGCGCTGCCGTCACTGTGGAGACGCTGGCCTCACTATATCTCGTCCTCTGAGTCAGGTCTCCCTCGCGCTGGACTCAGTTTCACTGAGCGTACTGTTATGGAAGTTTCCTTTGCAGCAGGGGGGGAAATTTCAGAGTTTAGTAAATTGAAACAAATAAGACAGACTGAGACAAAAACCAAGTTGGGTTTTTGTATTTTATTAAAAAAGATATATTTACAAATAGGATCAACATGATTTCACAAAAGGCCGCAGCCCAGTGTGGAGTCAGTTTCTCCAATGAGTGAACAAGAACACCAGGCTTATATACATCTTCAGAGTGACAACACACACGCACTCAGATTATTATGACGCTACAATTTTGATCATCTGATACACATGAAGACAATCAGAGAAATACAAGAGACATCTCTGAGCCATCTCACCTCCTCCTCCCTGTATGACTTTCACCCCCCCGTTACATCTTAACTGGCATGGGAAAACATGAGATAGTTTTAGGGTGACCTTGTACCTTTATCGGTTCAGGCTAACAGAGCTCACATGATGTTCCAGACTGGATGTCTCACAAAGGTAGAATCAAAATCTACATGTGGGAAATGAGATAAACTCTTTCAGCATTTGTGAGAGCAGTAAAGTAGAAATAAAACATAAAAATATAAGGAATTGTGCTTGTAATGGCAAAATTACATTTAAGCACAATTCCTTATATTTTAGTTAAGATGTAACGGGGGGGGTGAAAGTCATACAGGAGGAGGAGGTGAGATGTCTCCAAGATGTCTCTTGTATTTCTCTGATTGTCTTCATGTGTATCAGATTGCCTGTCAAAACTGTAGCGGCCATAATAATCCAAGTGCGTGTGTGTTGTCACCTGAAGATGCATATAAGTCTGGTGTTCTTGTTCACTCATTAGAGAAACTGACTCCACACTGGGCTGAGGCCTTTTGTGAAATCATGTTGATCCTATTTGCAAATATATCTTTTTAATAAAATACAAAAACCCAACTTGGTTTTAGTCTCAGTCTGTCTTATATGTTTCAATTTACTAAACTCTGAAAACTTTTTTCCCCTGCTGCAAAGGAAAATTCCATAACATGCTTAAATGTAATTTTGCCATTACAGTACTAACACTTAGAAAATAAATTGCATTACATCAGTGAGTTCATACTGCTTATTGTGCGTAATTTGGACTGATGGTGAGATGCATTTGTTCTGTAACTGGTGTGGCGCTGCCACTTTTCTCTTGATTTCCACTTTGACATTAGACAATTTTTTAATGAAAAATGTTATATTTAGCCTCTTTCATCACAGGAAACAAGCTAACCATCAAAGTGCTGTGCTAATGCTGGGAACAGGCACATTGTATCTTTATAGTTGTATCCATGTGTTGTGACAGACTTATGTTAATATTTCACCAGGTCAGAGGTCTAGAGGGATGTGTTGAGTAGAACCCATAAAGTTATCCCACAATTGATTTTAATACTGTACTGTCTGGACTGCTTTGAATTCATAAGATTTATGGGACAGATCAGATCAGAGACTTGAGACTTGACTTGGACTTGCCCCTCAAAGACTTGAGACTTGATTTGAACTCGAGCTCAAAGACTTGAGACTCGACTTGGACTTCCAAAAAATGACTTCTTGATCCAAACGGATCGAGACACGCGGGCTCTGAAGCTTGGCCTAATGGCGGTGAACAGGATGAATATAAGGAGCCCCTGAAACACGAAAACACAGAGTTTATCTGGAGCCTAAACACAAAGAACTTACAATCACATTTTTTGGTAATCGAAACAACAACAAAGCAGCAAAAAAACGTCCAAAAAGTGACAGAAATTCATCAAAAACGTTGACCAAAAGGCAACAAAAATGGTGAGAAAACGTTGAAAAAAAGACAGGCTTCAGAAAGTGACAAAAAGTTGTAAAAAAAAAAAACATCATCCGTTTTTGATGGGACACAAATAGAAACAGTTTCAGATCCAAATTTCTTGGTATTTGGGGTAAATATTATGTTCCTCTGCATGCCCTAAGATTCATATCTGACTCACCTGTGTGGTGTTGCAGAGGCAGAAGAGGATGCTGAGCACCAGGTGGGCTGTTCCTGTGGTAACCAGCACCAGGTAACCCAGAGTCCAGGACAGACCGAGTAACACGGCCAGAGAGAAAATGTTCAGGAACTTCCTGATGCTGCAGAGACACAAAACAAAGGTTGTTGTTTTTTTAAATAAAATGTATTACTATTATTATTGATATAATTTATAGATTATTTCTATAGATTAAGTAATTAATTAAAAATATTACAATAAAAAGTTCAGAATATTGCGTAAGAATCTAATAGAGAGAATATTTAAAAAGAAATAATAATTCAGATAAAAATATATATTTAAAAGTTACAATATTTTTGTTTTTTTCGGATTAAAAGTTTATAAAAAGTTTGGTCCAGTACAAAAAATTGAAAAAGCTACAGGAAAAATATTTAGAAAAAGAATTGGGAATATTTTCTTAGTCAGAAATTTAAAAAGAGAATTTAAAAATATTAGAAATGTTTTTATATTTAAAAAGAAATATTTGGAGGAAAATAGTTTAATACTTTCTGAATAAAAGTCAGATTTCTTTTTTTATTATTTTGAGGATAGTAGTTCGGGGAGTTACCTGTTAAAGTTTTTAAAGTTTTTTAAAGAGGGAGGGTGTGGTGAGGGGGTGGTTACCTCTTGAAGGCGGTGTCTTTCCGAGAGACCAGAACCAACAGAACGATGTTGTAGATCAGAATCAAACCGATAGGAAGCAGAAAACCCCAAAACATCGGCTTCCCAAAGTCAAAGTCTTTGGATTTATCCAGCGCTGCCAGCCAGCAACTTTAAACAGTGAACCATAACAACATATGTCATTATCTATATATAAACAAGCACAAATAGTGTCAAGATAGTGTCAAGAACAGCTTAAAACAAACGTCCAAAATGTCAAAAAAGTGTCAACAAATATAAGAACTGTGTTGAAGATCAAACACACAGAACTTTATTGAATTTATTGAAAAGTTTCCAAATAAACCAAAACTAGTTTAAAAAAAAAGAAATTAAATGTCAAAAAGCGACAAAAACTTTGAAAAAATGTTGAGAAAAAACGCCCCAAATGTTATAAAGAAGTGACAAAACTTTAAAATAAGCATCAGAATGTCAACAAAATGCCCCAAAAGTTGAATAAAGTGCCACAAGATACAAGGTTTACAAAAAAACCAAAAGTATGAATTTAGAGAAAAGTTGAACAAATAATGAATGAATGATTATAAAATACACAATTCCTCCTGTCTATATCCTAGAGGGTTGTCCACCCTGTAGGCGATTCCAAGTGTGATCGCCATGACGACAGCTGGGACTCCTGACAGGAAACAGGAAGTTAAAACAACAGTTAAAGAACTATTCAGCTTTTTTCATTTAATCCAGATCTCTCATCTTTTTGTGTGTGTGTGTGTGTGTGTGTGTGTGTGTGTGTGTGGGGGGGCAGTGTTTGCAGGTAAACATGTTTGTGTGGCAGTGTATGCAGAAAAACAGTGTTTGTATTGCAGTATGTGCAGATAATGGCCCTCATTTATGAAACGTGCATGACGACCTCTAAAACAGGCGTAGGACGGGCGATGCCGATTCCTACGCAAAGCTCGGCATTTATCAATTTGATTGTGATCTTAGGCTGCGAAAAATCTCATGTCTGGTCTGAACTCGTGTACACAAGTTTTGGAATCAGTGTGGACTTGCAGTGCGGCATATAATCAGTTTAACAGGAGAAGGAGAAGTCATCAGTTGATCATGTATCAGAAATGACAGATCTGCACACGTGCCACGGTGGAGCGCTCCATCGCATTGGGGGGGGAGGGGCTCAGCAACTACTAACTATAAAGATATAATTTGCCTGTTCCCAGCATTAGCACAACACTTTGCAATGGTTAGCTTGTTGCTTGGGGGGTTCTGCACAACATCTCGCAGGACAACATGGTGCCATATATGTAGCGATGGAGCCAGATGAGCCGATGCCCAGAGAGCAGTGTCCAGAACAGGCCCAACTGGGGCTATACCAAGGAGACAGGATATTATTCCTCGCTTTTAAAAGGTAGCCTATAGTATTATGTTTGGCAATGATATTCATAGGCTACAGGAAACATGACAGCTGTTGCCTCGTTCTGACTCGTGAAAAAAAACACGAGTAAAATAAAAGACACTGCATAACCTCCGCTTCCATGTGTTTATTTAAATATAGGTACACCTACATCAAGGCCTAAGAGACTGCAATATAAGCCTGTATATTACTATTAGGACTATAGAAAATGTGTCAAGGATGTATAAATTAAATAGGCTAAATTTCAGCTGGAGTCTGATTTACTACGGCAACACTGTTGACCGCATCAGTGATCTCTTTTCATCCCGCATTCTTTCTACAGCCTTTAATATCAGTTTTCAGGCTGCCAAATAGTACACACGTTGGTGAAAATGAACCAGAGATATCAGGGTTTCAATCTCCACCTCTGAAAAGTTCCGCTTCTCAGCCGGATTACGCCTCACCATGTCGTAAATTGTAGGGCGAGGCCTCAAAACCCAGAATATATTGGGGCGTGATATTTAAATGACGATCATTTCCAGCCGCCGCATTTATCAATGTACCACCATTCTTACGCCGGATTGGTGTGATATGAACGTTTCATGAATCATACGTGAAGCCTGTCATAAGGCTATTTCTGCGCTCATATCTGCGCTTGGTTTCTACGTTAGGTTGATAAATGAGGGCCAATGTGTTTGTGTGGCAGTGTTTGCAGATAAACATGTTTGTGTGGCAGTGTGTGCAGATTAACAGTGTTTGTGTGGCAGTGTGTGCAGATAAACATGTTTGTGTGACAGTGTGTGCAGATTAACGATCTTTGTGTGGCAGTGTGTGCAAGTAAATTATATTTGTGTGGCAGTGTGTGCAGATTTTTTTTTTTTTTTTTTAGATTCAACATTTGATCAGAAAACATCCAAATCATATACATATGAATTATGAATGAATTATAAATATGAATGTATAATACATATACATATGAATTCTAACAGGCTGTGTATCAACCTGACTTTTGCACAACAAAACTGATGGTACCAACCCCATTAATAAGGGAAAATAATTCCACTAATGAACCCTGACAAGGCCCACCTGTGAAGGTAAAACCATTTCAGGTGACTACCTCATGAAGCTCATTGAGAGAACACCAAGGGTTTGCAGAGTTATCAAAAAAAAGCAAAGGGTGGCTACTTTGAAGAATCTATAATATAAGACATGTTTTCAGTTATTTCACACTTTTTTGTTAAGTACATAATTCCATATGTGTTCATTCATAGTTTTGATGCCTTCAGTGAGAATCTACAATGTAAATAGTCATGAAAATAAAAAGGAAACTCATTGAATGAGAAGGTGTGTCCAAACTTTTGGCCTGTACTGTATATATTATCTTGTATTAAGAGACAAAAAGCAAAAACGTTTTGTACCGTTACGTCATTGCGTTTCTCTTCTGTCTATTCGTGTCATTTACAGAGGTAAATCCTGTAAAGTAAAACTTTAAAGTCGTACCCCATCCTATGGTGGCGCTGAGCAGCGTCCAGTATGGCAAGTACAGTGGCAGGTTCTTGCGAAAGAGCAGCACCAGCTGCGTGGCGTACACGCTGTTCCACGTGAACGTAGCTAACAGGAAGAAGTGAAGCAGCGCCGTCACCACCGAACATGGGCCACCGTCTGCCGCCACGTGTTCGTCAGAGTCCAGGACGCCGTTGGTCTCGGTGTCGAGCAACGCGTCATCATCGCCACCATACTGTCGGCGGTTTGTGACGCCAGAGAGGAAGGTGATGATGAAGGCCAGCAGGCTTAACCATATACTCAGCAAAGCAAGTTGGGAGTTCCTGTAGTTCTTTTGTTCGCTTCTGTTCATAGATCATGTTACATTTTAGGTATAGAGTCGAAACAATAACAGAATAAATCCTAAAAGTTCAAGATTAAAGAAGCAACTTCTGTTAAAATATACAGACAAACAACTGTTAATACACAAATATTTTATATTAACAGTTTTACTGGAACTACTTTTAGTAGGATTCCTGTATGTCACAGAACAGAGTACTCTCCGAGACAATAAATTATATTTAACATGATAAGTAATGTCTTACTTGTCTGTAATGTGGTGAATTATCGTAACAACCAAACCCAGGATGGAGAAAGTAAGTCCAACTATTGAAAATGTATCCAGCTCTTCTGCATATTCATAATTCTCTCTGAAGGACTGAAACACAAACACACAATAAAGTTTTCAACAAGTTTCAAACAAGACTCACTTTGATATACGTTGAAATATATGAAACGTTCACCCAGAGAGCAGCGAAGTTGGTTGTGTGGTTGCAGAAACATTCGAGGACTCCGTCTGAAGCGTTTCCCTTCCAGCAGCCAGCCGCGCTCCAATCCTCCAAAGTGTAGTTCCAAAAAACACACGAGAAGTCCCACAGAGACGTACCGTCCAGAAGCTGAAACACAACCATAGAAACTTCTAAAACTTTATTGATCGGGACATAATAATAAAATAGCCACTTTTTTTGTCGAAAAATAAAATATATATATAATAAAAGAGAGAAAAGCGGCAAAAAATAGCAACAGAAACTTTGAAAAAGGGCCAAACCCCAAACTGTAGCGCAACAAAAAACATCAAAGTGGCATGAAAACATGGCCAAGAAACTGCACATAAAATCTCATGAAAATGTGTCAAAAATTGCATAAAAATTTTATTTCCACCAAATAATTAATTGCACCAAAATGATACATAAATGGTTCATAGATGCTCAGAAACTGCACAAGAGAAACTGAATGAAAATGTTAAGGATGTTGTACAAAAACGGGCCAAATGTTGGAAAAATCCTGTTACCATTGGTCTGAAGAGCATCTGGACCTGTTGTGGCTCCACACCGCTGACTTTGGCCGACAGGACCCTGACGGAGGCCCGGCGCCGCCTGTAGCGCCGCGAGCGGAAGAAGTGGTCGTTCTGGTAGAGGACGAAACCCACAGACACGTTGGACAGAGTCTGGAGACGGCCAGCAGCAAAGCCTAAACAACACACACACATTTAACTCTGGAGTTAGCTTCACACATTCACAATAAAAAGTGCCCAAAACATTTAGTTTTCTGTTTTGTAAATGGACTCATAAGGAGTTAGGTGTCGAAAAACTGTCAAACAACACAGGACTGTCACCCTGGAGACCGGGATAACGTCCCGCATGTTGCAATTTCTTTCCTCGTTATTCTCTTCCTAACCACAACCGTCCTGTTGTTGTGGCCTTTCATTTCCCTGTTGCTGTGTGCCCTGGGGATGCACCCGGGGATCGCGTCCCACATGTGTTATTGTGGCCGGCGTGTAGCGCCTCATTTCTCCGTTGTTGCGTCCCCCAGAGCAGGTTCGAAATTTGTGGCGTGTGCACAAAATAAATCGTGAGTAAGCGTATCAATAAATCTAAATTTAATTTATTTATTATTTCACAGGTTGGAAAAAAAGAGACAAAAATGTCAAAAAGCAACGAGAACTTAAAAAAACGCAGCACAAAGTTGAGTTTTCTGAGGAAACTCACCTGGGGGAACTTGAGGTGAACAATGGTGTCGGCGATGAAGTCGGTTTCCACGGTGACGGCCGGCGTGTTCAGCTGGATGCGGTCGGCAACGAAACTTCCCGATGTTCCTGAACGCACCGAGAGAAACAGCCGTTAGTTAGGGAAGATATTTTCGGATTAAAAGTTTATAAATGCGATTAAAAATGTCAAGAATTTATATAAATAGATTTGTTTCTTTTTAGGCTCCTGGAGGCCCCTTGTCGTGAAAATGTGGGAAATATGGTTTTATTTTGGTAGAAATGAAAGATTAATAAGTCCCAAGTTACATCTTTTGTAGCTTTTTTCAATATTTATCATTTTTTTATGTTTTTGATGCTTTTTTCAACAAATGTCAATTATTTATTTACAAAAGAGTGATTTTGTTTCTTTGTTTTGTCTCTTTTAGGCTCCTGTAGACCCTTAACATGAAGCCAATCCTGAATCTTGTGAGTAATAAGACTTTTATTATTTGGACAGATAACAAATTACTTAATTACTTTTGAAGTTTACTTGGGATTCTCAGGGATAACCATTTCCTCGGGAACTCTAAAAGTTAAACCTTTTGGTATTTAAACGCTGCAAAAACTACAAAAAGCAGCAGAAAAAAAAACTGAACAGTGAGCAGATTAATGACAGAATCATAAAACCATGAAAAGCTTTACTTAACTCTGTTCTATTAGGGAGATTAACATTTCCATCTGACCTTTGACCCCTGGTTAAAGGAGCAGACCCTGAGAGGCTGCTGATTGGCTGATTATAGTCACCTGACAGCGCGGTGAACTGGACTCCCGAGTGTCGGCTGCTGCGATCTGAGCCGACTGGATCGCGATGTTTGGCTGAACCAACTTAGAATCAAACTGATCCGAGATCAGACTCAGGTCCACCGACAGGCTGGACAGGGTCTGTGTCAGGCTGCAAATATACACAAATATATAGACATATATACACACATATATACAGAAATATATAGTCATACAGTTGAAACCAGATATTTACGTACACTTCAGAAAAAATCTTTACTGTGATACATTAAATCAGAGTAAACTTTTTCTGTTTAAGATCAATTCATATTAACATATTTTTGCATTTGTTAAATGTCAGAATCGAGCGAGGAGAATTTGTATGTATTTTTTATCACTTTCATCAAAGTCAGAAGTATACATACACTTCCTTAATATTTGGTAGAATTGCCCCGAAACTGTTTCACTTGGGCCAAATGTTTTGGGTTTCCTTCCACAATCTTTCTACAATAGTTTGCTGGAATTTTGGCCCAGTCCTCTGGACAGAACTGTGGAGCATATAAAGGCAAACCTCAAACACACAGCCTCTTACTTTGACATCATGGTTCACTCGACGTGGTAACTTATGCTGAACGCCTAACCTGGTCCTACTGACCAATCAATACTCGATTGATAACAGCGTCACTGTTCTTAGAAGATCCGGAGCTCGGTGAGCAGAGAGAGAGAGAGAGAGAGAGAGGTGCACTCAGAAAAGTTAAAACAGTCAGAGGACGACAACTCATTCCATGATGGGTATCTTTATGATAGATATAGATTTTATTGGGAGGGAATTATGTATCTTTACATATCGGCTTCTTGAGCCGTGTGTCGCCAATGCGCACATCGGTTTGAATTATGTTTTTATATATTTTGTATTTGCTCTCACGATCGCTTCCCCTGTCACGGTTTCAACGGCAGTTTATGGAAAGCACAAGTGTAATTATGGTCAGATCTTGGTCCTGACTGATGGGGAAGTGATATTAATAAGCGTTGTGATTTACACATCTACAGCGTCGGCTATTTTTTGCCAGCTTTCCTTCCTGTTTTAGGAAGCAACGACTGTATTGTGTTTTGCCTGTAAAACTGTGTCTGTGTTCTTCATATTTATGTAGAATTATAGTTTGCTCTTCTTATGTAAAATATGTGGCTCTGGTAGATGTTTGTGATTGGTCGTGCTGTGCAAAGCCCGCCTCTTTTTTGTGAAGGCGTGCGGCGCTGGATTGGGAAGCCCTGAGTTGATTGAACTAGTTGTTAACCACTGTTGTGACACCGGTTATGCAGGACCGCGGTAGTTAGGTTAGGTGAAGCCGGGGAACTGGAATACATCCAGGGCATGTTAAACTTGATTCGTAGTACAGGCCTCTCGTCTGTTTTGATAATCCAAGTATTTTTAAACTCCCAAACTTGATTCGTATTACAGGCCTCAGGTGCTCCTTGCAAGATTTCTGACAGAGGAGTTCATAGAATACTTAGAGAGTTGTTGAAGAACTAAGGACCACTCGCAAGTTCTTCCAAAAGACCAGGAAGAAGCATGTACAGTTGTTTCAAAGAGACCAATTAGTAATGCACTCAACCACCATGGCCTCTAGGCACTGAGAAAAATGTTGACGCTGTTCAATACTTATTTCCTCCGCTGTATACACACATATATGCAGGAATATATATATATATATATATATATATATATATATATATATATATATAAATATAAATATAAAGATTTACACAGCCTACAGCTAGGTTAGGGTCAGCATCAGGCACACAACACAGAAATATATTGTCTTGTATATCATATATATCGTCGGTTGTGCTTCTGAAAACCAAGTAGAGTATTTTACCTGTGAATAGCGTTGTTGTTGTTTGGCGCCAGCATATATAATCTGGTTGACGGTCGCTACCGCTGCCTCCCTCACGCTCTGAAACACAGTTTCAACAATCAAGTCTCTGCTACACACACAGAGTATCGTTAAGACTCGAGCTTCATCTCCTCTGCTACATTTGGGTTAAAAAAAGGTATCTTCTGCTACGTTTACACCGGCGTCCACACTACTGCAGCATTTCTGAGCCCCTAATACGGAGACATTTGGAAACACTGCTGCCCCCATCTTTTGTGACAAGTCATCGCATTTTCAAGAATAAAGTTTGAACATTTCAAGAATAAAGTAGCAACATTTTAAGAATTAAGTCATGGCATTTCTACAGCTATATCCCAATATTTTTGGGAATGAATTCATGACTGCAATATAAGCAGTATGGTAAATTATATAAATATATATATATATATATATATATATATATATATATATATATATATATGTCTCCGTGAACCATCACCTTATCGTGGTGGAGAGGTTTGTGTGTCTCTGTGAACCTGAGGGCTGTGTTGTCTGGAGCTTTGTGCTCCTGGTAGGGTCTCCCAAGGCAAAGTGGTCTCAGGTGAGGGGCCAGACAAAGAATGGTTCAAAAACCCCAATGAAGAAGCAAGGTAGAGATGGAGTGACCCTGCCGGAGGAAGCCCGGGGCCCCTGCCTGGAGCCAGGCCCAGACGGCGGGCTCGTCGGGCGAGCGCCTGGTGGCCGGGTTTGCCACGGAGCCGGCCGGGCACAGCCCGAACAAGCTACGTGGCTCCCATCTCTCCAGCCCATGGGCCCACCACCTGTGGGAGGAACCGTTGGGGTCGGGTGCGATGTCACATGGGTGGCAGTGAAGGTCAGGGGCCTCGACGGACCAGACCCGGGCGGCAGACGCTGGCTCTGGGGAACGCCACCTCTCTGTGGGGGAAGGAGCCGGAACTGGTGCGGGAGGTGGAGCGCCACCGGTTAGATCTGGTGGGGCTTACCTCACGCACAGTCTCGGTTCTGGAACCATGCTCCTGGATAGGGGTTGGACTCTTTTCTTCTCTGGAGTTGCCCAGGGTGTGAGGCGCCGGGCGGGTGTGGGGATACTCACAAGCCCCGGCTGAGCGCCGCTGTGTTGGAGTTTACCCCGTGGACGAGAGGGTCGCCTCCCCACGCCTGCGGGTTGTGGGGGAAAACTCTGACTGTTGTTTGTGCATATGCACCAAACAGGAGTTCGGAGTATACGGCCTTCTTGAGACCTTGACTGGAGTCCTGCATGGGGCTCCAGTGGGGACTCCATTGTTCTGCTGGGGGACTTCAACGCTGCGTGGGCAATGATGGAGACACCTGAGAGGCGTGATTGGGAGGAACGGCCTCCTGATCTAAACCAGAGTGGTTGTTTGTTGTTGGACTTCTGTGCTAGTCATGGATTGTCTATAACGAACACCATGTTCAAACATAGGGATGCTCATAAGTGTACCTGGTACCAGAGCACCCTAGGGTCAAGGTCAATGATCGATTTCATAATCGTTTCATCTGATCTGAGGCCGTATGTTTTGGACACTCGGGTGAAGAGAGGGGCAGAGCTGTCAACCGATCACCATCTGGTGGTGAGTTGGGTCAGGGGTGGGGGAAGACTCTGGACAGACCTGGTAAGCCCAAACGTGTAGTGCGGGTAAATTGGGAACGTCTGGAGGAGGCCCCTGTCCGACAGACTTTCAACTCACACCTCCGGCGGAGCTTTTCGTGCATCCCTGTGGAGGCTGGGGGCATTGAACCCGAGTGGACAATGTTCAAAGTTTCCATTGCTGAAGCTGCGGCGAGGAGCTGTGGTCTTAGGGTCTTAGGTGCCTCAAGGGGCGGTAACCCACGAACACCGTGGTGGACACCGGTGGTCAGGGAAGCCGTCCGACTGAAGAAGGAGTCTTTCCGGGATATGTTAGCCCGGAGGACTCCGGAGGCAGTTGCAGGGTACCGAAGGGCCCGAAGGGCTGCAGCCTCTGCCGTGAAAGAGGCAAAGCAGCGGGTGTGGGAGAAGTTTGGCGAAGACATGGAGAAGGACTTTCGGTCGGCACCAAAGTGCTTCTGAAAACTGTTCGCCACCTCAGGAGGGGGGGGCGGGGAACCATCCAAGCTGTGTACAGTAAGGATGGGACACTGTTGACCTCAACTAAGGAGGTAATAGGGCGGTGGAAGGAGCACTTTGAGGAACTCCTGAATCCGACTAATACCCTCTATGTTAGAGGCAGAGCTGGAGGATAACGGGGATTGTCGCCGATTTCCCAGGCGGAAGTCACTGATGTAGTCAAACAACTACACAGTGGCAAAGCCCGGGATTGATAAGATCCGTCCAGAAATGCTCAAGGCTCTGGGTGTGGAGGGGCTGTCCTGGTTGACACGCCTCTTCAACATTGCGTGGAAGTCTGGGGACGGTGCCAAAGGAGTGGCAGACTGGGGTGGTGGTTCCTCTTTAAAAAGGGGGACCAGAGGGTGTGTGCCAATTATAGGGGTATCACACTTCTCAGCCTCCCTGGTAAAGTCTACTCCAAGGTGCTGGAAAGGAGGGTTCGGCCGATAGTCGAACCTCGGGTTGAGGAGGAACAATGTGGATTCCGTCCTGGTCGTGGAACAACGGACCAGCTCTTCACTCTCGCAAGGATCCTGGAGGGAGCCTGGGAGTATGCCCAACCGGGTCTACATGTGTTTTGTGGATTTGGAGAAGGCGTATGACCGGGTCCCCGGGAGATACTGTGGGAGGTGCTGCGGGAGTATGGGGTGAGGGGGTCTCTACTCAGGGCCATCCAATCTCTGTATGACCAAAGTGAGAGCTGTGTCCGGGTTCTCGGTAGTAAGTCGGACTCGTTTCAGGTGAGGGTTGGCCTCCGCCAGGGCTGCGCTTTGTCACCAATCCTGTTTGTAATATTTATGGACAGGATATCGAGGCGTAGTCGGGGTGGGGAGGGGTTGCAGTTTGGTGGGCTGGGGATCTCATCGCTGCTCTTTGCAGATGATGTGGTCCTGATGGCATCATCGGCCTGCGACCTTCAGCACTCACTGGATCGGGTTCGCAACCGAGTGTGAAGCGGTTGGGATGAGGATCAGCACCTCTAAATCGGAGGCCATGGTTCTCAGCAGGAAACCGATGGAATGCCTTCTCCAGGTAGGGAATGAGTCCTTACCCCAAGTGAAGGAGTTCAAGTACCTTGGGGTTTTGTTCGCGAGTGAGGGGACAATGGAGCGGGAGATTGGTCGGAGAATCGGGCGCAGCGGGTGCGGTATTGCATTCAATCTATCGCACCGTTGTGACGAAAAGAGAGCTGAGCCAGAAGGCAAAGCTCTCGATCTACCGGTCAGTTTTCGTTCCTACCCTCACCTATGGTCATGAAGGCTGGGTCATGACCGAAAGAACGAGATCCAGGGTACAAGCGGCGAAATGGGTTTCCTCAGGAGGGTGGCTGGCGTCTCCCTTAGAGATAGGGTGAGAAGCTCAGTCATCCGTGAGGAGCTCGGAGAGAGCCGCTGCTCTTTGCGTCGAAAGGAGCCAGTTGAGGTGGTTCGGGCATCTGGTAAGGATGCCCCTGGGCGCCTCCCTAGGGAGGTGTTCCAGGCACGTCCAGCTGGGAGGAGGCCTCGGGAAGACCCAGGACTAGGTGGAGGGATTATATCTCCAACCTGGCCTGGGAACTCAGGATCCCCAGTCGGAGCTGGTTAATGTTGCTCGGGAAAGGGAAGTTTGGGGTCCCCTGCTGGAGCTGCTCCCCAGCGACCCGACAACGGATAAGCGGACGAAGATGGATGGATGGATGGATATATATGTATGTGTATGTGTATAATAATATACATATACATACACTACCGGTCAAAAGTTTGGGGTCACTTATAAATTTCCATTCCAGACAGAATACCAGCTGAGATCAGTTGTATTGTTTTGTTTAACCAGGGCAGCAGTTTTCAGATTACATTATGTGCTTACATAATTGCTAAATGGTTCTCGACTGTTGTAGACAGAAGTGGCTGAAGAAATGCTTGAAATTCATGTTTTTTGGTCTAAACGTCATACTCAAATTAAAAGTAGTACAGCTCCCATATACTTTGACACTCAGGGGTATGCCTGACATCATTGGATAATAATATACATGTACATATCTCCACTGGTATGGGTTAGTAGCTTGGTGTTCTGCGTCTGCTGAACCAGAAACATGTAACTGAGGTTTAAGATGTGTATGTTTGTTGTGAGTTTGTTCTTGGTTGTTTCGTACCTCTGTGGCGTTGGTAGACAGCAATCAAAACTAGATGTGCAACAATGAAGCGATTAATTGTCAACTATTAAATTAATCGCCAACTATTTTGATAATCAATTAATCGTCAAACGAGTCATTTTTTTTATTAAAAAAATAAGATTGCTCTGATTCCAGCTTCTAAAATGTGATTATTTTCTAGTTTCGTCTCTTCTCTGTGACAGTTAACTGAATATATTTGAGTTGTGGACAAAACAAGACATTTGAGGATGTCATTTTAGGCTTTGGGAAACACTAATCTAAATTTTTCACCATGTTTTCACATTTTTATAGATCAAACAACTAATCGATTAATCGAGGAAATAATCAACAGATTAATCGACTATGAAAATGATTGTTAGTTGCAGCCCCAGTCAGAACTCACTGTAACTCAGGTTTAAAAATGAAAGAGTTGTTTCTCTGTAGGTTTGTTGTTTCGTACCTGTGAGACGTTCACAGACGACAGCAGCGTGTCGGCGATCTGAGCGGCCGTCGTCACTTCTTCAGCCGTCAGATCTTCAGGTTGGGACGTCAGCATCTGAGCGCTCGCCGCCAGCGTCTCTAAATCTGCCGAGCTGGTCAGCTGAGAGAGGAAACACATCATTCAGGTATCTCTTCCCTGAAGTCTATGGTCCTTTACCTGTCTGATATAGTTGTTTGTTCAGCCTTTTTCTTCCCCGTTGACTCACATTTTGTTTTATGTCTGCGAGCTTCAGGTCACACTGGAGTTCGCGCAGATCCTGAAACTCTGAGATATGTTCCTTTTGGAACATCTTGTTGAAGCCTGGGGTTTACCCGCTGCAAGGAAACAGTTAAAGACTCTCAAACAGCAGTGCATTATGGGAGACCTGATGGATGGAGATAACCGTAACTAATAAAACTTACCGCCACTCGTTCCTGGTGGACAGATTTCCTCAGAATAAGCGTACCAGCCGATGGGTGTTCGTGGGAAGTTGAATCCACTCATGTTCTGGGCTTCACAGAAATTCTCTGCAAGGACAAGTTTAACAAAAGATGGAGATTTTGTTGCTCAGTTTGATGGAGAACGTGAATCCACTGAGGAGCAGGGCTGGGTATCGTTTGGGTTATTTCTGTTGTTGGTGCTTAAACACAAAACTGTCAACAGTTGGTTACATTAAGAAAGTCTTTTTCACAGTTTTTAGTGGATGGTGTAGAAATATTTTATTAACAAAATGTGTGTATGTGTTTGTTGCAATAGAGCTGTTAGTCATTGAGGAAGTGGTTAAAAGTATTCCAGATGACCTCTGATGCACAGAAAGTTAATCTTAAATCATAAAAATAGTTTAAGCTTTCATGGCATAGAGGTGCATTGTTTGAAGGTTGCGGGAACGGAAGAGGAAGTTACACCACACAAAGCCTTGGTGTGTGTTTGTGAAGATACCAGTTTCTGCCTAGAAACTTGGAGACAATCCCTTTATGAGGATAGGATAACAGCTTGAGGGAGAGAACAGATGGGAGCTAATAATTGGGAGGACAACTTGGTGGACCAAGGTTCAACTTGATGTCTGTCGCTAGGGAAACTTAGACTCTGATTGTGAACCCGCAATTGCCTTGTAATTTTTATGCTGGACTCTGTAAACTCGTAACTTAACTCATCGTCTCGGATTGATCCTTGTGTTCTGGTAAACTTAAGTCCGATGAAAGAAGGCGCAGGAATTAATAAATTGGAGTCAGATTTGACAGCCTTAGGGCCTCATTAGAACAAATTCCGCTACTTTGGTAAGCATCTTTTATAAAATATCTGTTCAGGCACGGTTTTGTTTTTCTTCATTGTATTGTTTTTCTAACCTGTAGGTCTGTGTTTATCGGCCGGTAAATCTCCGCTGGATGACCCACTTCAGAAGGGTTAAACATCCGTAACTTTCCCTCTTTAGTGTTTAGCTTAGGACGGCGCCCATAACAACCATAAACAACTTTGGCTTTGGATAATACAAAACATTTTTGATTTTGTCTGTACGTCCAGCGGGAGAAAGACTGACTGGGTTTTATGACCTTACACCAAACGATGGAGATGACGGGAGCACCCGGCTCTACCACCACCGTTCATTCAGAGATTATTGGACATTAGTCTGAGACAGAGGAGTCACTTTGAAAGTCGTTTGAAGTAATGAGGCACCCAAATCTGCATTGTCATTCGGTTTTGCTAGATACAGGTCGTTTAGTACGAAAGCAACTAAACCTCTAGGAGCAGGGGTATTAAGACAGTATGGTGCCCCCGGCACTATACCTCAAAGCCCCCCCCACCACTGAGCACTATATTCAAATGTTGCAATTCAAACTGTTGAATTCAGAAAGCACAGCACTCAATTCAAAATGTCAAAATCAATACACATCAGTACATCAGCCCAGCAGACAAGCAAAAAAAAAAAAAACTAACAAAAACAAAACATTTTCATTATGGCAAGACAGTCTCAAAACCTATAGGAAGGCCCTCAGACATGCCAGATCAGATTACTATTCATCATTAATAGAAGAAAATAAGAACAACCCAAGGTTTCTTTTTCAGCACTGTAGCCAGGCTGACAGATAGTCACAGCTCTACTGAGCCATCTATTCCGAAAGTTCTGAGTAGTGACGACTTCATGAGCTTCTTTAATGATAAAACTATTATTATAACTATTAGAGATAAAATCTCAATTTCCAACGGTTCACCTTGATTGTTGACCTTCAACAATTAATTTTAAAGGTATCCTCCGCTAAACCCTCTACCTGTCTCTTAGACACCATCCCAACTACTACTAGTCAACGAAGCGCTACCCGTAATTAACACTTCATTACTTGATATGATCAATATGTCTCTATTAACAGGTCATGTACCGCAGTCATTTAAAGTAGCTGTGATAAAACCCTCCAAAAAAAAAACACCCTCGATCCTGAGGTCTTAGCAAACTATAGACCTATATCTAACCTTCCCTTTCTCTCCAAGATCCTTGAAAAGTAGTTGCTAATCAGTTATGTGATTTTCTACATAGCAATAGTTTATTTGATGACTTTCAATCAGGATTTAGAAAGAATCATAGCACAGAGACGGCACTGGTGAAAATTACTAACGACCTTTTAACTGCTGCAGACAAAGGACTTGTCTCCATTCTTGTTTTATTAGATCTTAATGCTGCATTTGACACTATTGACCATACAATCCTGTTACAGAGATTTGAATACTTAGTTGGCATTCAAGGAATCGCACTAAGCTGGTTAAAGTCCTATTTCTATGATCGATCACAATTTGTAAATGTTAATGATGAATCATCCAAGTACGCTAAAGTTAGCCATGGGGTTCCTCAAGGCTCAGTGCTTGGACCAATTCTATTCATCTTATATATGCTTCCTCTTGGTAATATTATTAGGAAACACTCAATTAACTTTCACTTTTATGCGGATGACACCCAATTATACTTGACAATCAAACCGGACGAAACCAGTCAGCTAGCTAAATTTCAAGCGTGCATTAAAGATATAAAATCCTGGATGACCTATAATTTTCTGATGTTAAACCCTAACAAAACTGAAGTTATTTTGCTGGGTCCTAAACACCTCAGAACCTCATTATCTAAAGATATAGCTACTCTGGATGGTATTGTCCTGGCCTCCAGCACTACTGTCAGAAATCTAGGAGTTATTTTTGATCAGGATATATCCTTTAATGCCAATCTAAAACAAACCTCAAGAACAGCCTTTTTCATCTTCGTAACATTGCCAAAATTAGGAATATCCTGTCTCAAAACAATGCTGAAAAACTAGTCCATGCATTTGTTACTTCCAGGCTGGACTATTGTAATTCTCTACTGTCAGGTTGCTCAAATAAGTCCCTTAAGACTCTCCAGCTGATCCAGAATGCA
This sequence comes from Perca flavescens, assembly GCF_004354835.1. Classification (NCBI taxonomy): domain Eukaryota; kingdom Metazoa; phylum Chordata; class Actinopteri; order Perciformes; family Percidae; genus Perca; species Perca flavescens. The sequence continues at coordinate 278,039 of NC_041354.1, read as the reverse complement.
GCAGCGCGTGTTCTGACGAGAACTAAGAAAAGAGATCATATTTCTCCTGTTTTAGCTTCTCTGCATTGGCTTCCTGTTGAATCCAGGATTGAGTTTAAAATCCTTCTACTGACCTACAAAGCTCTAAATGGTCTAGCACCATCATACTTAGAAGAGCTCCTAGTACCTTATTGTCCCACTAGAGCACTACGCTCAAGAGAATGCAGATCTACTTGTGGTTCCTAGAGTCTCCAAAAGTAGAATGGGAGCCAGAGCCTTCAGCTACCAGGCTCCTTTCCTGTGGAACCAGCTCCCAGTCTGGGTTCGAGGGGCAGACACCGTCACCATATTTAAGAATAAACTAAAAATCCTCCTCTTTGATAAAGCTTATAGTTAGGGAGGAGGAGTTGCAGTGTCCACCTAACCCGGCCCACCTGCTTCTCTTCATAGTCAGATTAATAATATAACAAAAGTAGAGGGAGGCACAGCCCGATCCGGCATGGGAAAGTGTGGTGGCAAATTTTATTTTAACCATTATTGATTAAGGATTTTAACCATTTGCTTAAAGATTGGTTAAAACCTCCATAGAATGCTGTTCCTTCCTCTTAGACTCTTAAAGACCAGAGAGGGACAGCCTAGAAGCTTTATTTTGGAGAGACACTAGCATCTCATTTGTTTAACTTTTAGCAGACAAAGTGGAGAAGGCCACAAAACCATGTCTCCTTCTGCCTCCTGAGATAAACTGTTGTTTAGGCTAATATCGAGAACAGAGGGGAAGGTGAGGATGGTTTGACTTTTCATGATGTCCTCTTTTCAACAATGGCCAGGCTAACAGATAAAGTGAGAGGGGTGGCTTAAGAGAGGTTTTGACTATATGATGATGTGATGTTTAGATTTTAGTTTAAAAATGCTCATTCAGTTGTACTGCGTGTACCTGTGAATCTGTATTCTCATATTTTGCAAAATATAATAAATGCTCAAAGACCAGATTTTGGTTTAATTCTCAAACAGTCTTTATTCGTTTTCATTTTTATCATTGATATTTACTAAACTCTGCTGCTGCAAGAAATTTCCATCACAAAAGTTCCAAGCCTGAACAGGCTACCTCTGCTTAAACTGCCTGTCTCTCTTTGTTATGCTCTTAGTTATGCTGTTATAGTTTTGGACTGTCTGGGGACTTCCTTCTTTCCTTCCTTCCTTCCTTTGACTCTCTCCTCTTCTCTTTCCTTTGACTGCTCTCTCCTCTCACTTTTCATCTCTGTGCATCCCGTCCCACGGGATGCCTATTATTAAATGGCTCTGAGGAGTTTACTCCCCAGAGTCCTTGTGTTTTGATTTTTTCTCACCCAGCGTATTTCCTTGGAGAACTTTGGCACCAAGATCCTGGTTCCAGCTGTCGCCGTGGTCCTGCTGCACTCCCTGCTGAGCTCAGCGGTGCCCTGCAATGTCATGCTGCTTCCTGCTGAACCCTGCTGCTTCCTGCTACGTCCCTCCATGCTCTGCTGTGCCGCGCTACATCCTATAATGCCCTGCAGCGCCCTGAAATGACATGGCAGGCCCGGATTGGCTAATCGGGAGCACCAGGAGAATTCCCGGTGGGCCGGTCTGGTTGTTTGGTTGTGAGGGCCGATGTTTATGGCACTGGGTTGAAATCATAGTTGAATATTATGGAGGCTGTCCCTATGCTGCCTGAACTCACAGCCCACTTTTTGTATTTACAGTATTTATTTTTCCTTGCAGCCGTTCTCTTCATTCATGCAGCCCACTCGCAGAGCGCCGCCTGGTTAATGATGACCTATTTATGTTCTGAGTCCTCCGACAGCAGCACCTTGCTAACAAAAACAACAAACCGTCAGCGTTTCACAAGTCACTGGTGCTCGTTGGAGGATGCCACCGCGAGCAAAAAGAAGCGGTTTTAAGCGGGTAGTAGAAAGGGCCAAACGGCACTGACAAGGCGTCAATTTAAAAGGAGAGCTCTCGAAAGTGACTCAGCCAGATGAACTTTTTCTATTTTTAGCAAAACGCCAAATGAAGGCGTTGAGACGGGTAAGCTAAGTTAGTTAGGAGAAGTGACTGCAAACCAGCGTCTATGTTTATGAATCAAACTTGTTCTTGTAGCTCCGCAGCAGCAGCTAGTAGTCCCACTGGTCCAGTCTGCTGCTAACGGTGACGATGAAGAGCCAGTAAGGTTACCAAGCAGCAGCTAGTAGTCCTACTGGTCCAGTCTGCTGCTAACAGTGACGATGAAGAGCCAGTAAGGTTACCAAGCAGCAGCTAGTAGTCCTACTGGTCCAGTCTGCTGCTAACAGTGACGATGAAGAGCCAGTAAGGTTACCAAGCAGCAGCTAGTAGTCCTACTGGTCCAGTCTGCTGCTAACAGTGATGATGAAGAGCCAGTAAGGTTACCAAGCAGCAGCTAGTAGTCCTACTGGTCCAGTCTGCTGCTAACAGTGACGATGAAGAGCCAGTAAGGTTACCGAGCAGCAGCTAGTAGTCCTACTGGTCCAGTCTGCTGCTAACAGTGACGATGAAGAGCCAGTAAGGTTACCAAGCAGCAGCTAGTAGTCCTACTGGTCCAGTCTGCTGCTAACAGTGACGATGAAGAGCCAGTAAGGTTACCAAGCAGCAGCTATATGAGAACAGAACTCCAGTTTGGGCAGGTAGGGTTGCTCATTGACTTAATATTATAAGAATTAATAAGAGTGTGGTGCTGACCTGCTCTATATGAAAAATGCCCTGGGATAATTAATGATGCCAGATGATTCGGCACTACCATAATGACACTGACTTGACTTGATCAGAAAGCTTTGTAAAAAGGAGAGATTTGTGCTGAGAATTATGACAATTTATAAAATGTGATTTAGTGTCAGAAGCAGAGCCAGTAGTGTGCATTAGGGACAGCTGCTGTCAGTGTGGATGGCACATCTACTGTAAGCTGTTGTATCACAGTGTGTGAACAAGCAAACATGATCAGATTAGCTACAATATAATCACTTTTTATGCCCAAATATTACTTGTGACCCATTATGAAAGTTATATGAAATATTCAAAGGAAAAATAGATTATGGTGTCATTAGAAAGTGCAATACAATGTATCTTGTTCTTTTTTTAATCTGAGATTACTTATTTGCACAGAAACAGATTCTGATATTGTTCAACATCATTGGGTTGTTGTTAAGATGTTAACTTTTCTAATAAATCTACATTGTGAAGCAACACTTGGAAATAGTGATATTTTACAAAATACACCGAATTACAAGAATGTAGAGAACAGGGCGCTATTGCAGACTTATATACTAAGGTTTTCATTAAATTGTTTTAATATAGTCATTCGTGAAGTAAAGTGGGCCGGTCTAAGGCATGAAAATCCAGGGCTGAAAATGAGTCCCACTCCGGCCCTGTGACATGACATGAACTACTATGACTATCATTTGAAGTCACTATTCCTTATCTTTAAAGTGACTATTGTTGCCTCTGTTCCTCACATCCCCAACCGGCCCGTCAGACACCGCCTACCAAGAGCCTGGGTCTGTCCCAGGTTTCTTCCTAATAGGGAGTTTTTCCTCCCCACTGTCGCTATGCTTGCTCTTGGGGGAATTATTAGAATTGTTGGGTCTTTGTAAATTATAGAGTGTGGACTAAACCTACTCTATCTGTAAAGTGTCTCGAGATAACTCTTGTTATGAATTGATACTATCAATAAAATTGAATTGAATTGAAAAATTATGCAAAGAGAAACCAACAGTTGCTTTCCCCCTGCCAAAAATATCAGACATAAGCAAGGGGATTTCTCAAATGTAATTTACTAACTTATCCAGATACATACATGTAGGCATATGAGCAGTGAGCACTATATTCAAACTTTCTCAATTCAAAATGTCTATCAATTCAAAAAGCCAAAATCAATACTATATATTGCAGCATTGTGGGTAGGTCAAATATGTATTTTTCCGACTTTATTTCACGGGCCCTGAAAGCAACTCCTCTGGTCAAAAACTTTCAAAAGCATCCTGGGAAAGCTAAAAATGCTTAAGCATCACAGCTAACGACAATAAAAGGACCTAAAATGAATAAGATATGGAAAAAAGACTATCAATATTGATGTAAGAATATGGATTTATTGCACAAAGTCCTCTTAAAGAAATACGAGTTCTAGGAAAAGAAGCGCAGACTGTGGACTGGTCTTTTACACTTCTCTGCAGCGCTGAATAAACCCACGGCGCCCGTGCTGGCCGTGCAATGTGCTTGAAAAACACAAAAGGGTTGGGCTCAACCAAGTCTCACCCAGAGGTGATACATGTTTATCTTTGCTTGCCAATTACATTGAATCAAGAAAGCCAACCACTTATCATTTTCTATAACAGTTAATATTTACATTCATCATTATGATAACATTTTTGGGGAGGTTAAACTGGCCACTTTTAATTATCGTTAACCCCCCACTCCATACCCCAAATGATACATTTGCACGTACCTGTGGACCAACTCAACTCTGACAGAGTGGGGAGGGGAGTGATAGTGGTCATGTAATATTTAATTATTTATAATGTATTATTGTTTGTGTCATGTGGTGCCCCCCCACTGGTTGTGAATGGTTGGTGCCCCTGGGTACTGGCCCAAGTGCCCTTATGGATAATCCGGGCTTGTATAGGACGTCAAGGTTTCGGTACCCTAGCCTTGAGCCAGAGTATTAAGAATAAGAATAAGATTTTGGAGGCGAGGACAGACAAAGTCAACAGAAAGATTGCCATAATGTCACCAGGTTTCAGTTCCTAGCCCTCCAGAGGAGCATGAAGTGAAACTACTGTCAGGTATTGAAATACTTAAAAGAGTCAGACTTACCTACTGAGCAGTTCTTTCCGGTCCATTCGTCCGGACAGATACAGACGCCGTTCAGAGGTCGACCTCCGTTATAGCAAACCAGAGGAGTGGGAGTAGTTGTAGGACTAGTGGTGGTAGTAGTAGTATGAGGAGTAGTAGGATCCGTAGTAGTAGTATGAGCTGCTCTAGTAGAAGTAGGACTAGTAGTAGTAGTAGTAGTAGTAGTAGTAGTAGTAGTAGTAGTAGTAGTAGTAGAAGAAGTAGTAGTTGTAGCAGCATTGGCACTGGTCTGGAACACAAAGGCAGAATACAGTTTTCAACAAGCTTCCTACAAGACTTACTTTGATATACCTTGAAACATATGAAATGTTGAGTGTGAAGTGAAACTTGTGAGCATGTTTCTTCACCCAGAGAGCAGCGAAGTTGCCCGTATGGTTGCAGAAACATTGAAGGAATCCTTCTGAAGCGGTTCCCTTCCAGCAGCCAGCCTCGCTCCAAACCTCCAAACTGTAGTCCCAAAAAACACACAAGAAGTCCAGACCCAGAGACGTACCATCCCAATGCTGAAACACAACCACAGAAACATCTAAAACTTTATTGATCGGGACAAAAGCGGCAAAAACAGAAAATAGTAACAGAAACTTCGGAAAAGGGCCAAACCCCAAACAACAAAAGCATCAATGAGGCATGAAAGCATGGCCAAGAAAATAAACTGCACATAAAGCTCCTGACCCACCAACCCGACGGCTGACTGTTCGGTCGGACAGATCAGTCGGCTCCCTGAGGTCCAATAAGGGCCTCTGAACACACTGAAGCGACGTTGACTTGAGCGAACGTGCTGCGCGGGTAAGGCGAACACGTCTCCATAACAGCACATGCTAAAAAAAACCGGCAGCTAATTGGACAAACGCATCACGTGGGTCTGGCTGCTCCCGGATTTTTCAATCGGGCATAATGGCGACTTCGTTCATAATATGATCTCATATTTTACGATAATAGTTCACTGAAACGTGTTTCTAAAAACATTTTAAGAGAGAAATAAACAGTGCAGTTGCTCAATCTGTCTTCATTTCAGATCGACAAAGGTCAGTTTAAAAGATTTTCGTCAGATTTTGAGAGCCATTCGTCACGCTAACTTAAGTGCACTGATTCGCTAGTCAAGGGCTAGAAATCTACCAATTAGATTGGTCATTGAGTCCGACTGCCCGCCCTCCGACCCAGAAAGTCAGGGCGGCTAAAATGATGGCCGACAGCTCCTCCAACGGACGACGGAACACACCGAACAGACTCGAGTCACTGACCTCGCCAGACTGTCAATGGCGATTACTGAGTTGGTGTGTCATGAAAATGTTAAGGATGTTGTACAAAAAAGGGCCAAATGTTGGAAAAAACAGCCAAATCCCGTTACAATTGGTTTAAAGAACATCTGGATGTGTTGCGGCTCCAGACCGCTGACTGTGACCGACAAGACCCTGTCGGAGGCCGGGTGCGGCATGTAGCGCCGCGAGCGGAAGAAGTCGTCGTTCTGGTAGAGGACGAAACCCACAGACACGTTGGACGGAGTCTGGAGATCGCTGGCAGTGCCGCCTAAACAACACACAAACATTTAACTCTGGAGTTAGTTTAACACATTCACATAAAAAAAAAAAAACTGTTTAAATAGTTGACATTTTTTTTTAAAAAGTTAAAAGATTGTCGATGCTATAAAAATTGCCCAAAACATTCAGTTTTCTGTTTGTAAATTGACTCATCTGGAGTTAGTTGTTGAAGAAAAAGTTCCCCTTAACCCTCATGCCCTCCTTAAAAAAAAAAACTTTAAATTGTTATTAAATCATCATATATCAATATATTTTTCTTTTTTTTTTCATAAATCACTTAAACAACTTGTAAGCTAATCAAAACTACTAAACGTTCAATCATTTTCAGGATTTTAACCCTTTAAATGCCAGTTTATTTATTTGAAGTATTTCATTTTTATTACAAAAAAAAAAAAAATGATAATATGTAGGTGGGGCTTTGGTGGGGATTAGAGGCTTGGATATGTCAAAGATAAGCAACAAAATTTATTTGATTGCATTAGTATTTTTTACATAGTGCCAGATACTCCCTTTGGACATCTTCGAGGCAAAAATGTACGTCCAAAAAACTGATATTAAATCATCATATATCAATATTTTTTTCTGCTTTTTTTTCATAAAAAAAAGGGTTAAAATCCAGAAAATGATTGAATGTTTGGTGGTTTTGATTAGGTTAGAAGTTGTTTAAGTGATTGATGAAAAAAAAGCAGAAAAAAATATTGATATATGATGATTTAATAGTTTTTGTGTGCATGGACATTTTTGCCACGAAGGTGTCCAAAGGGTACAAAATGAATCAGATAAAAAGACATGTAATAGTAAAAAACACTGGATTTAAAAAAATTGGCTGAAAAGAAAGGTTCCTACAAAATGTCATGCCATAAGCAGTAACACAGCAAAAATGACCGAGGAGGGCATGAGGGTTAAGTTGAGTTTTCTGTTTGTAAACTCATTTGGAGTTAGTCCAATATCTGAATTAGTGTCAGGTCAAACTACAAGAAGTCATAATGTTGACGAGAACAAAGTTGTAAGATTTAGAAAAACAGTTGGAGATTTTTAATGGTTCTCGTTCTCTCAAAACGAAAAAGGTGAAAAAAAAGACAAAATGTCAGAAAGCAATGATGTTTAAAAACAGCAGCACAAAGTTGAGTTTTCTGAGAAAACTCACCTTGGGGAACTTGAGGTATCGACCCGGCGTCTGCAGTGAAGCCAGTTTCCACGGCGACGGCCGGCGTGTTGGTATCCAGCTGGATGCGGTCGGCAAGCGAACAAAGACGACCATCCTGAAGCGAATGCAACGAGAAAAACACAGCCATTAGGGGACATATTTTCAGAATAAAAGTTTATAAACATGGTTAGTAAATCACATTTACATTACATAATTACCATCTTGAATCCCAACGTATCCTTTCCGCTACGCAATCTGGCTTCCGTGCGGTCATGGCTGTACCACAGCTACCTTCAAGGTTATAAACGACATCACCATCGCCATTGATAAAAAGCATTACTATGCAGCCGTCTACATTGACCTGTCCAAGGCCTTTGACTCGACTCAACTACCTTGGGTTTTCTCATAACTATTTCTCTGATAAGATTAAGTGCGTTAAATCTGAGGGCCTGCTGTTGTATTGCCGTCCCTATGGGGTGCCACAAGGTTAGATTCTCGGGCCGATTCTTTTCTTCCTATACATCAATGATTTGGCTCTTGATGCTGGTCATTCCCAAATCCACCTCTACGCAGATGACACCATCCTGTATACTGTATATCTGGGCCCTCATTGGATAATGTGCTATCAAACCTCCAGTAGAGCTTCAACGCCATTCAGCACTCCTTCTGCAACCTCCAATTAGTGCTAAATTCTGACAAAATCAAGTTCATACTTTTCAATCGTTCGCTGCCCACCCCTGGCCACCTGATTAGCATTACCACGCTTGATGGATTGGAATTAGAAAATATGGCGGTGTACAAATACTTAGGTGTCTGGTTAGACAGTTCCTTCCAATGTAAAGTTAAGTGTAGGATCGGTTTCCTATTCCGCAACAGGGCCTCTTTCACTCATGCTGCCAAACTCGCTTTGGTGAAAATGACAATTTTACCAATTCTCGATTTCAGTGGTCACTTACAGAACTGCCTGAAACTCTCTCCTGAACCAGCTGGATGTTGTCTACCATAGTGCCATACGTTTCGTGACCAGAGCCCCTCTTAACCCCCACCACTGCAACCTGTTGGCTGGCCCTCGTTACACACTCAACACTTAACTTACTGATATCAACTCATTTACAAATCCTTGCTAGGCAAAGCCCCGCTAAGCTCACTGGTCACAATAGCTTTACCCACCCGCAGCCTGCGCTCAAGCAGATCTCTTTCATCACCCCAAAAGCCCAGACCTCCTTTGGCCGCCTTTCCTTCCAGTTCTCAGCTGTAAATGACTGTAATGAACTACAAAAACCCTGAAACTCAAAACCCTTATCCCACTAACTGCCTTTGAAGTACATCTGTCTGAGCTCCTGTCCGATCACTGTACGCGCTAACTGTTCTCCCTCGTTCATGCACTGTTTTGCCAACCCTTATTCCCTTATCTCTGTCATGCCACATTGCATAATTGCACATATCTGTTCACACTTTTTGCACTACTCATATTCATCTGCCCTGGCATGCTCAACTGCTATTCTCCCCACCTTTGTTGTCATACAATTTGTATACATCTACTGATCTACATCACTATCTAGACCACAACATGCACTAACTACATTTTGACTCTTTACTACATCTCAGCACTGATATATGTCAATTCATGTATATTGTGTTATTACCATATCACTCTCGTGATATCCATCGACTTACTTAAACCTCATCTTGCACCGGCTTTGTAATGCCTACTTAATCTGTACTTTATGTAGCCTTTTGCATTCTTGTATTGTATTGAATGTGAAACTGTATGTTATCTTGCACACTTATGCTTTTCTTGGCCAGGTCGCCGTTGCAAATGAGAACCTGTTCTCAACGGCCTACCTGGTTAAATAAAATTAAGTCCCAAGTTAATTTTTTTTTTTTTTTTTAACATTTGTCATTTTTATGTTTTTGATGCTTTTTTCAACAAATCATTATTACATAGTCATTATTTACTTGCAAAAGAGTGATTTCCTTCTTTTTTTGTCTCTTTAAGGCTCCTATAGACCCTCAACATGAAGCCAATCCTGAATCTTGTGAGTAATAAGACTTTTACTATTTGGACAGATAACAAATTACTTAATTACTTTTGAAGTTTACTTAGGATTCTCAGGGATATTGATATCCTCTGGAACTCTAAAGGGTAAAACTTTCGGTATTTAAACGCTGCAAAAATTACAAAAATAAAACCCGAGAAAGCAGCAGAAGAAAGATTAAACAGTGTGCAGATTAATTGACAGAATCATAAAACCATGAAAAGCTTCCCTGAACTCTGTTCTATTAGGGGGATTAATGTCTCCATCTGACCTTTGACCCCTGGCTAAAGGAGCAGACCCCGAGAGGCTGCTGATTGGCTGATAATAGTCACCTGACAGCGCAGTGAACTGGACTCCCTGAGTGTCAGCTGCCGAGATCTGAGCCGACTGGATCGCGATGTTTGGCTGAACCAACTTAGAATCAAACTGATCTGAGATCAGACTCAGGTTCACTGACAGCCTGGACAGGGTCTGCGTCAGGCTGCAAATATACAGAAATATATAGTCATATATTAACACATATATAGGCAAGGCAGCTTTATTTATACAGCACATTTCAGCAACAGGGCAATTCAAAGTGCTTTACATGAAAAATGAAAGAGAAGTCAGAAAACAATTAAAAACAATTTAAAAAAGTCAAGAATAAAATTTACAGTGCAGTATAAGAATTTAAAAAAACTGAGAGAAACATGAAAGAGCAATTACAAAACAATTCACTGTTAGGCACTGCTAGATAACAAACAAGAATAAAGTTTACAGTGCAGTATTTAAAGAAAGGCAACATCAAAAGATAGGTCTTCAGCCTTGATATAAATGAACTGAGAGTTGTTGCGGACCTACAGTTTTCTGGGAGTTTGTTCCAGATATGTGGAGCATAAAACTGAACGCTGCTTCCCCTGTTTAGTTCTGACTCTGGGGACAACAAGTAGACCTGTCCCAGACCACCTGAGAGGTCTGGGTGGGTCATAGTGTAGTAGACCTGTCCCAGACCACCTGAGAGGTCTGGGGGGTCATAGTGTAGTAGACCTGTCCCAGACCACCTGAGAGGTCTGGGTGGGTCATAGTGTAGTAGACCTGTCCCAGACCACCTGAGAGGTCTGGGTGGGTCATAGTGTAGTAGACCTGTCCCAGACCACCTGAGAGGTCTGGGTGGGTCATAGTGTAGTAGACCTGTCCCAGACCACCTGAGAGGTCTGGGTGGGTCATAGTGTAACAGACCTGTCCCAGACCACCTGAGAGGTCTGGGTGGGTCATAGTGTAACAGACCTGTCCCAGACCACCTGAGAGGTCTGGGTGGGTCATAGTGTAACAGACCTGTCCCAGACCACCTGAGAGGTCTGGGTGGGTCATAGTGTAACAGACCTGTCCCAGACCACCTGAGAGGTCTGGGTGAGTCATAGTGTAGTAGACCTGTCCCAGACCACCTGAGAGGTCTGGGTGGGTCATAGTGTAGTAGACCTGTCCCAGACCACCTGAGAGGTCTGGGTGGGTCATAGTGTAACAGACCTGTCCCAGACCACCTGAGAGGTCTGGGTGGGTCATAATGTAGTAGACCTGTCCCAGACCACCTGAGAGGTCTGGGTGGGTCATAGTGTAACAGACCTGTCCCAGACCACCTGAGAGGTCTGGGTGGGTCCTAATGTAGTAGCAGATCAGAAATGTATTTTGGCCCTAAACCATTTAGTGATTTATAAACCAGTAAAAGTATTTTGAAATCAATTCTTTGAGGCACTGGAAGCCAGTGTAGAGACTTCAGTACTGGAGTGATGTGATCCACTTTCTTGGTCTTAGTGAGGACTCGAGCAGCAGCTGCAGCTGTCTGATAGATTTTTAGGGAGACCTGTAAAGACACCGTTACAGTAGTCAAGTCTACTGAAGATAAAAGCATGGACAAGTTTTTCCAGATCCTGCTGAGACATAAGCCCTTTAACCCTTGATATATTTTTAAGGTGATAATAGGCTGATTTTTAATTATGTTAATGTGGCTTTTAAAATCCAGGTCTGAGTCCATGACTACACCAAGATTTCTTGCTTTGTCTGTTGTTTTTAACATTGTCGTTTGAAGCTGAGCGCTGACTTTCAATCGTTCCTCTTTTGCTCCAAAAACAACCACCTCCGCTTTTTTTTCTTCATTTAATTTAAGAAAGTTCTGGCACATCCAATCATTAATCTGTTCAATGCACATATTTAATTGTTGTATTGGGCTGTAGTTCCTGGCGATGAGGTTATGTAAATTTGTGTGTCATCCCGCATAACTATGGTAACTTATTTTGTTGTTTTCCATAATCTGAGCCAGTGGAAGCATGTAGATGTGAAGTGGATGTCATTAAAGACTTTAACAAGAGCTGTCTCAGTGCTGTGGTGTGGTCAAAAACCCGACTGGAAGGCATCAAAACTGTTGTTTAGCGATAAGAAAAGGTTGAGTTGTTGAAAAACCACTTTTTCTATGATTTTACTTAAAAATGGAAGGTTTGATATTGGCCTATAGTTGCTCATTAGTGTCGTGTCTAGATTGTTCTTTTTTAGGAGTGGCTTGATGACTGCAGGTTTCAGGCTCTGTGGGAAGATACCTGAGAGCAGAGATGTATTTACAATCTGTAGAAGATCAGAAGCCAAACAATTGAAACATTTTGAAAACACCCGTTGGTAGAATATCAAGGCAACAGGAGGAGGTTTTCAGATGTTGTATAATGTCCTCAGGTTTTTAAGGTTGATCGTATGAAATTGTGTCATGTTGGAATTAGTTTAGCGTGCACACTGTGACAACACATATCCTGTACTTGATATGGAGGCACTGACTGTCTAATTTTCTAAATTTTGTCTTTAAAGAACAAGGCAAATTCATTACAGGCTTGGTCGACAAAAGTTCAGATGCTACTGGTACTGGAGGTTTGTTAATCTATCAACAGTAGCAAACAAAGCACGTGAATTATTATTGTTTCTGGCAATAATGTCAGAGAAAAAGGACCGCCTTGCATTCCTTAGTTCCAGATTATAAATGCAAAGTCTCTCTTTATAAGTGTTATAATGGACCTGGAGATTAGATTTTTTCGCCACCTGCGTTCAGCTATAAAATTTCTCCATGGAGATCTTTCCTTACCAGAGACAGCTTTGACCTTAGTGGGAACAATAGCATCAATAACATTCGTAATTTTACAGTTAAATTATCTACAAGCTCAGTGACTGAGGCCCCAGTGAGGGTGGGTGTGGAGGAGAAAAGCTGAATGAATGATTCACTGGTGTTTTCAGTGATATACCGTTTTCTGATTAACTTTGTTTGAACACTTTTGGGCAGAGAGATAGTGCCGTTAAAGAAAACACAGGAATGATCAGAGAGAGCAACATCAGTCACCACAACCTTGGAAATGTTCAGACCCTTGGAGATAATCAAGTCCAGAGTGTGCCCCTTATTGTGCGTGGGCTGTGTCACATGCTGAGTCAGTCCATAGCTCTCAAAAACACAACACAGTTCTTTGGTCCCTCGGTCCTGGGGGTTGTCAACATGAATGTTGAAATCACCAGCAATAATTACACGGTCAAAGTTAATACAGATTATAGACAACAGTTCAGTAAAGTCGTCAAAGAAGGATGCACAGTATTTAGGTGGCCTGTAGATATTTAGAAGTAGAGCTTGAGGGGAGGATCTTAGCTGAAGAGCCACATATTCAAAAAGAAGCAAAATTTCCATAAGATAATTGCGTACATCGGAATGAGTCATTAAACAAAATGGCGACTCCACCTCCTTTCTTATTCACTCTATTCTCACTCATAAAACTGAAGTTAGGGGGCTGACTCAATGAGAACAGCAGCACTGTTATTATGGTCCAACCAGGTTTCAGTTAAAGAAAAAAAAATCCTGATTTTGATTAATAATAACATCATTGATTAAAAATGATTTTCCTGCCAAAGACCTAACGTTAAGTAGTGCTAGTGTTAGTGCGTTTTCATTTTTGGGACAGACTGTGGCTGACGAGGAATGGATGCTAAATTTGCAAAGTTTGCAGTTCCGTGCTTATTCACCATTCTTTTTCTATTACCTATCACAACATAAATTGTGGAAGAATCTAATCGTAGGGCCCAGGCTTGTCTTGGAAAAAGTCATGAGTGCTACTAGGCATGCAGCCTGGACCCGGCCCATATCAGTTAATGCTTGTTGTATTTTGTACACAAGCATCCTTATCAGTTTGGGGGAAGGGTTAACTGCCGTCCTTGAGGGGCAGAGGTGCCTGGCGTTTTACTTTGGGCCGGGGCGAATAATGGGAGAAGGAAGGGGGCATACTTGGTTCCAGCATCCACCAGCTGCTTCATCTGGTCCGTGAACTCCAACATGGGGATGGGGGAAAGAGGGGAGAGCGACGAATCCTCAAAGGCGTCAGGGTTGGAAAGGGGGTTTGAGGAGTGTTGGATGGGTGATAAGTGGGGTTCAGATTTCTCGCCTCCGCTCTGTGGTCTCCCATGATCAAATCTTTTCTCAGGTGGGGGCTGTGGTGGATCACTGCCGCACTTTGTTGTGTCTTCATCTTGTTTTGTTTGTGTTGATTTATCTTGTCTCATGTCCTTGGCCAAGGGAGTAGATGGGTAGAGCAGAAAGTAAAGTAGGCTAGAGGTGAACAGCTTTACTCCTGGCTTGTTAAGGAAAAGTCCATCTGCTTTAAAAAGATGTCTGCAGTCCCAGAAAATGTTAGTTGTCAATAACCTGCAGAGAATGGTTGTTACATGCAGTTGAAAGCCATCTGTTCAGTGCCAACAGTCTTCTTCTTCTGACTGGCGGTATAGGGCCACTCATAAACACCTTCGCGTTTATGGAGCTGACTGTGTTCAGCAGATTCATAAAGTCACGATTCAGCACTTCAGACTCTTGCTTTACAACATCATTACAACCCTATATTCAGTATAATGTTCTTCACAGTTGGGTGGGCTTGCATGATTTCCGGGATTCTTTCGGCCAAGTCAGACACCATGTCTTTGGGAAAAAGAGTATTTTGGTGTTTTACTGCTTTTTATATCTTTTACAGCAGTCACACACAATCAGAGTTTGAGGCCCAGTCATTAGCTTTCCCTGTAGCTTTTTACTTTTAGAATTGCTCTCAGTCCTTACCCTGCTGTGTGACGATGAGTGAAATGGTATAAAGGTACAGTTGAAACCCGATATTTACATACACTTCAAAAAAAACACAAAAACATTTATTTCTTTACTGTCATACATTAAATCAGAGTAAACTTTTTCTGTTTTTGATCAATACATATTAACATATTTTTTTTTCATTTGTTAAATGTCAGAATCGAGCGAGGGAGAATCTTTATGTATTTTATATCACTTTCATCAAAGTCAGAAGTATACATACACTTCCTTAGTATTTGGTAGAATTGCCCCAAAACTGTTTATATACTTATATACTTCACAGTTGGGATGGTGTTCTGAGGCTTCAAAGCTCCGCCCTTTTTTCAATTATGGCCGAACAGTTAAATTTTTGTTTCGTCAGACCACAGGACATGTCTCCAGAAATTAAGATTTTGTTCCCATGTGCAAACTGTAGTCTGGCTTTTTTATGGTAGTTTTGAAGTAATGGCTTTCTTCTCCCAGAGTAACCTTTTAGCTCATGGTGGTACAGGACTTGTTTTACTGTGGATAATGACACTGTCTTACCAGTTTCAGCTAGCATCTTCACAAGGTCTTTTGCTGTTGTCCTGGGATTTGATTTGCACATTTTCACAACTTTCCTCTCTGGGACTCAGAATCTGTCTCCTTCCTGAGTGGTATGATGGTTGTACATTCCTATGTTTTTTATACTTGCGTATTATTGTCTGAACAGATGAACGTGGGACCTTCAGGCATCTGGAAATTGCACCTAAGGATTAGCCACACTTGTGGAGGTCCACAATTCTTTTCCTGATGTCTTGGTTGATTTCTCTTGATTTTCCCATGATGTCAAAGAAAGATTCTCTGTGTTTGAGGTGTGCCTTTATATGTAGCCACAGTTCTGTCAAGAGGAGTGGGCCCAAAATTCCAGCAAACTATTGTAGAAAGCTTGTGGAAGGAAACCCAAAACGTTTGGCCCAAGTGAAACAGTTTGGGGCAATTCTACCAAATACGAAGGAAGTGTATGTATACTTTTGACTTTGATGAAAGTGATAAAAAAAAATACATAACAATTCTTCCTCGCTCGATTCTGACATTTAACAAATGCAAAAATATGTTAATATGAATTGATCTAAAAACAGAAAAAGCTTACTCTGATTTAATGTATGACAGTAAAGAAATAAATGCTTTTGTGTTTTTTCTGAAGTGTATGTAAATATCTGGTTTCAACTGTAAGTGGTGAACTGCCTGAGGTTAAAAAAAAAAGTAAGGTTACCCAAAACTGAAAAATAATGTACATTTCAGAATTTTACAAAAAGGCCTTTTTCAGGGAACAAGAAATGGGTAAACAACATAAAGCTGTTCTGCAGCAATGGAGGTTGATCAAGCTTTGAAAGTTGGTGCTACCAATTCCCCAGGTGTTCACACTGGTCTGGATTACTTACAACCCCCTCTGTTTGGATAAAGTATTGTTGGAAAACACTGTGGTACCGTACCCTCGTGAGCATTATATGAACAGTATTGTACTGCAAAAAGTAGTGTGTTGCCATAAAAATGATGGGAAAAAAGGCAATTAACAATGGAAGATAGACCGACCATCATAACACTTAAGAACTTTGGTCTTTCCTACAGAGGAAATTGCGAAGAAAGTCAAGGTGTCAGTGAGTACAGTATTCTTCACCATCAAAAGGCACTTAGAAACTGGGGGAGACTCTGACAGGAAGAGGTCTGGCAGACCCAAAGCCACAACAGAATCAGAAGACAAGTTTCTGAGAGTCAACAGCTTGCGTGATAGGCGGCTCACAGGACAACAGCTTCAAGCACAGCTTAATAGTGGTCGTAATAAGAAGTCTCAGTTTCAACTGGAAAGAGAAGACTTGGAGCTGCAGGTTTGATAGGTCCAGTTGCAGCAAGAAAGCCATTGTTAAGACGTCAGAATAAGAAAAAGAGGCTCGCCTGGGCCAAGAAACATCGTCAATGGACTACTGAAGACTGGAAGAAGGTGCTATGGACTGATGAATCATAATTTGAAATCTTCGGTTCATTTGAAAGGATGGTTCCTCAGTGTGTGACATCAACTGTCAAACATGGAGGAGGAAGCGTGATGGTCTGGGGCTGTTTTGCTGGATCCAGGGTCGGTGATTTGTACAGAGTGAAAGGCACCCTACCACAGCATTTTGCAGCGCCATGCAGTACCCTCTGGTATGCGCCTAGTTGGTCAGGGGTTCATCCTACAGCAAGATAATGACCCAAAACATAAGTCCAAGCTATGTCAGAACTACCTTAGCAAAAAGAACAAGATGCTAAGCTTAAAAACATGGAGTGGCCAGCACAGTCCCCAGACTTAAACCCTGAGCTGGTTTGGGATGAACTGGACCGAAAAGTGAAAGCAAAGCAACCTACAAGGGCCACACATTTATGGGAACTTCTGCAACAGAGTTGGGAAGAACTTTCTGAAGAATATTTGATTTCCATTGTAGATAGAATGCCATGAGTGTGTTCAGCTGTTATATCTGTCAAAGGGGTTCTTTGATGAGTCAAAAATGTATAATACATTTTGGTTTATAAATTGATTCTATGATTTCTTTAACTTAAATTGTTCATTTGTTCTATTCTTTAATTTCAGAGTACAATAAGACATTGAACTGCATGAATTTCAATAAAAACCTGGAAACATTGGGGTGTTCTAAAACATCGCCTATTGACCAATCAATACTATCAATCAATCAAAGCGTCACTGTTCTTAGAAGATCCAGAGCTCGGTGAGAGAGAGAGAGAGAGAGAGAGGGAGAGAGGTGTACTCATAAAAGTTAAAACATTTAGACACTGACAACTCTGTTAACATTCCTGATGGGTATCTTTATGATAGATATAGATTTTCAGTGGAGGGAATTATGTATCTTTGTCAGCTTCTTGAGCCGTGAATTACCAATGCGCACATCGGTTTGAATTATGTTTTTTTATATTTTGTTTTTGCTCTCACGATCGCTTCCACTGCCAGGGTTGCAACTGAAATAAAAGGCTAAAGCAACGACAGTTTATGGAAAGCACAAGTGTAATTATGGTCAGATCTTGGTCCTGACTGATGGGGAAGTGATATTAATAAGCGTTGTGATTTACACAGCCTACAGCTAGGTTAGGGTCAGCATCAGGCACACAACACAGAAATATATTGTCTTGTATATCATATATATCGTCGGTGTGCTTCTGAAAACCAAGTAGAGTATTTTACCTGTGAATAGCGTTGTTGTTGTTTGGCGCGCCAGCATATATAATCTGGCTGACGGTCGCTACCGCTGCCTCCCTCACGCTCTGAAACACAGTTTCAACAATCAAGTCTCTGCTACACACACAGAGTATCGTTAAGACTCGAGCTTCATCTCCTCTGCTACATTTGGGTTAAAAAAAAAGGTATCTTCTGCTACGTTTACACCGGCGTCCACACTACTGCAGCATTTCTGAGCCCCTAATACGGAGACATTTGGAAACACTGCTGCCCCCATCTTTTTGTGACAAGTCATCGCATTTTCAGGAATAAAGTTTGAACATTTCAAGAATAAAGTAGCAACATTTTAAGAATTAAGTCATGGCATTTCTACAACTATATCCCAATATTTTTGGGAATGAATTCATGACTGCAATATAAGCAGTATGGTAAAGAGTAAATTATATAAATATATATATATATATATATATATATATATATATATATATATATATATATATATATATATATATATATGTGTATAATAATATACATGTACATATCTCCACTGGTATGGGTTAGTAGCTTGGTGTTCTCGTCTGCTGAACCAGAAACATGTAACTGAGGTTTAAGATGTGTATGTTTGTTGTGAGTTTGTTCTTGGTTGTTTCGCACCTCTGTGGCGTTGGTAGACAGCAATCAAAACTAGATGTGCAACAATTAATTGATTAGTTGTCAACTATTAAATTAATCACCAACTATTTTGATAATCGATTATCCGCTGTGACAGTTAACTGAATATATTTGAGTTCTGGACAAAACAAGACATTTGAGGACATCATTTTAGGCTTTGGGAAACACTGATCTACATTTTTCACCATGTTTTCACATTTTTATAGATCAAACAACTAATCGATTAATCTAGGAAATAATCAACAGATTAATCGACTATGAAAATGATTGTTAGTTGCAGCCCCAGTCAGAACTCACTGTAACTCAGGTTTAAAAGTGCAAGAGTTGTTTCTCTGTAGGTTTGTTGTTTCGTACCTGTGAGACGTTCACAGACGACAGCAGCGTGTCGGCGATCTGAGCGGCCGTCGTCACTTCTTCAGCCGTCACATCGTTAGAATAGTAATAATAGGACGTCAGCATCTGAGCGCTCGCCGCCAGTATCTCTAAATCTGCCGAGCTGGTCAGCTGAGAGAGGAAACACATCATTCAGGTATCTCTTCCCTGAAGTCTATTGTCCTTTACCTGTCTGATATAGTTGTTTGTTCAGCCTTTTTCTCCCCCGTTGACTCACATTTTGTTGTATGTCTGCGAGCGTCAGGTCACACTGGAGGACGCGCAGATCCTGGAAACTTCGGGGTGTGTTCCTGTTGGAACATCTGGTGAAGCTTCGGGGTTTAAACGCTGCAAGGAAACAGTAAAAGACTCTCAAACAGCAGTGCATTATGGGAGACCTGATGGATGGCGATAACAGTAACTAATAAAACTTACCGCCACTCGTTCCTGGTGGACAGGTTTCATTAGAATGAGTGTACCAGCCGATGGGTGTTCGTGGGAAGTGGAATCCACTTATCACCTTGGCTTGGCAGAAATTCTCTGCAAGGACAAGTTTAACAAAAGATGAAGATTTTGTTACTCAGTTTGACTTGGAAATGGAGCCCAAAGTCTAAAACGGACAACGTGAATCCACTGAGGAGCAGGGCTGGGTATCGTTTGGGTTATTTCTGTTGTTGGTGCTTAAACAAGAAACTGTCAGACAGTTGGTGACATTAAGAAAGTCTTTTCAAAGTCTCTAGTGGATGGTGTAGAAATATTTTATTAACAAAATGTGTGTATGTGTTTGTTGCAATAGAGCTGTTAGTCATTGAGGAAGTGGTTAAAAGTATTCCAGGTGACCTCTGATGCACAGAAAGATAATCTTAAATCATAAAAATAGTTTATGCTTTTATGGCATAGAGGTGCATTGTTTGAAGGTTGTTGGAACAGAAGAGGAAGTTACACCACACAAAGCCTTGGTGTGTGTTTGTCAAGATACCAGTTTCTGCCTAGAAAATAGGAGACAACCCCATTATGAGGATAGGATAACAGCTTGAGGGAGAGAACAGATCGGAGCTAATAGTCAGTCCCTCCAGAAAAACATGATTATGCGATCACATAATTCAATGCATAATCAGCCAAAGTCTGCATATTTATGCGCAGGCTGCATTTTTTTAAATACGCCGCACTTTCGCCACATAAATTGCCGATTTCCACGCAAAATATGTGGGGCTTGCATGATTTCATAATCCCCGCATTTTCGTTGCAAAAACACATATATCTTAGCAGAAAGTTGAAAAATGTCGCGTTTACTTCACACAAGAGCAGCCATTTTCTCCTGTTGCCATGGGAACATTATGAAGTGACGTAATTACGCCGACGTGAACATCATCAAAAGGTGCAAACCCCGCGATGAAACCATGATGAAACTGCAGTTTTTGCCAGTTCCCGCAATTTCATTGCATAAAATTGCATAAATATTCCATTGCATTTTTTAAGAAAACGTATCATCAAGGATTTTTGCCCAGAACAATCACAAAAAAAACTTCACATTTTTCTGGAAGGACTGAATAATTGGGAGGACATCTTGGTGGACCAAGCTCGACTTCATGTCTGTTGCTAGGGAAACTTAGACTCTGATTGTGAACTCACAACTGTGTTGCAACAGCTCAGTAAACTGAACTCTTCATCTCAGATTGATCCTTATGGGATGAAATGGACTAAACCTATAGGATGTTAAGGTTTCGGTACCCAAACCCTAGCCTTGAGCCAGAGTGTTTAAAGTTAATACTACCACTGGCACATTATGCTCTCAACGTAGCTTTCCTAAAAGTGTTTCCACTCTGAATGAGAATACGATTTTGGAGGCGAGGACAGATAAAGTCAACAGGAAGATTGCCATAATGTCACCGGGTTTATGTTCCTAGCCCTCCAGAGGAGCATGAAGTGAGTGTCAGGTATTTAAATACTTAGGAAATACAGTTTTCTTTTTTAAATGAGTCAGACTTACCTACTGAGCAGGTCTTTCCGGTCCATTCATCTGGACAGATACAGACGCCATTCCGAGGATATCCGTTTTCACAAACCAGAGGAGGGGGAGAAGTTGTTATTGTTGTTTTGTCGGCCAGATGAACAGCTGTCAGGAAACATTATTACAAACAATATTCATAGTCGTACGTCACACAGACCTTTCAGAATACACAAACATGTAAAGTATAATTTGAGTGCCAAGAATACTGGATGGTTATAAAAATGGAGATAGTTTGGGTTTTAACTGTCACTTAAATTCAACAAATCAACAAAACTTTATTCAGATGTTAACTCAATGTTAACATCTGAATAAAGTTTCCTCTCAAACTGTCAATCATTTGAACTTTGTTAACCATGTTTCGGTCTGTCGGTAACATCCTTAAAGGTCCCATGCCATGAAAATGTCACTTTATGAGGGTTTTTAACATTAATATGGGTTCCCCAGCCTGCCTATGGCCCCCAGTGGCTAGAAATGGTGATAGGTGTAAACCGAGCCCTGGTTATCCTGCTCTGCCTTTGAGAAAATGAAAGCTCAGATGGGCCAATCAGGAATCTTCTCCTTATGAGGTCATAAGGAGCAAGGTTACCTCCCTTTCTCTGCTTTGCCCACCCAGAGAATTTGGCCCACCCATGATGAGAGAGAGAGACATCATGGCTTTCAAACGAGAAAAGTGGCAGTTGGTCAAGGCCACACCCCCACTCTCCACCTTGCCCCCCCTCTCTCTCTCTTCCTCAATAGCTACAGACACAGAAATGGCACATCCTAAGGAAAGCTCATTGTGGGACTGGCTCTAGTGGCTGTAATTCTGCACCAAGGCTGAAATTCAGGAAAGAGACTTCAGATACAGTATTAGGGGACCACTAAGGTCTATATAAAAGAGACTTCAGATACAGTATTAGGGGACCACTAAGGTCTATATAAAAGAGACTTCAGATACAGTATTAGGGGACCACTAAGGTCTATATAAAAGAGACTTCAGATACAGTATTAGGGGACCACTAAGGTCTATGTAAAAGAGACTTCAGATACAGTATTAGGGGACCACTAAGGTCTATGTAAAAGAGACTTCAGATACAGTATTAGGGGACCACTAAGGTCTATGTAAAAGAGACTTCAGATACAGTATTAGGGGACCACTAAGGTCTATGTAAAAGAGACTTCAGATACAGTATTAGGGGACCACTAAGGTCTATGTAAAAGAGACTTCAGATACAGTATTAGGGGACCACTAAGGTCTATATAAAAGAGACTTCAGATACAGTATTAGGGGACCACTAAGGTCTATATAAAAGAGACTTCAGATACAGTATTAGGGGACCACTAAGGTCTATATAAAAGAGACTTCAGATACAGTATTAGGGGACCACTAAGGTCTATATAAAAGAGACTTCAGATACAGTATTAGGGGACCACTAAGGCCTATATAAAAGAGACTTCAGATACAGTATTAGGGGACCACTAAGGTCTATATAAAAGAGACTTCAGATACAGTATTAGGGGACCACTAAGGTCTATATAAAAGAGACTTCAGATACAGTATTAGGGGACCACTAAGGTCTATATAAAAGAGACTTCAGATACAGTATTAGGGGACCACTAAGGCCTATATAAAAAGAGACTTCAGATACAGTATTAGGGGACCACTAAGGTCTTTATAAAAGAGACTTCAGATACAGTATTAGGGGACCACTAAGGTCTATATAAAAGAGACTTCAGATACAGTATTAGGGGACCACTATGGTCTATATAAACGAGACTTCAGATACAGTATTAGGGGACCACTAAGGCCTATATAAAAGAGACTTCAGATACAGTATTAGGGGACCACTATGGTCTATATAAAAGAGACTTCAGATACAGTATTAGGGGACCACTAAGGCCTATATAAAAGAGACTTCAGATACAGTATTAGGGGACCACTATGGTCTATATAAAAGAGACTTCAGATACAGTATTAGGGGACCACTAAGGTCTATATAAAAGAGACTTCAGATACAGTATTAGGGGACCACTATGGTCTATATAAAAGAGACTTCAGATACAGTATTAGAGGACCACTAAGGTCTATATAAAGAGACTTCAGATACAGTATTAGGGGACCACTAAGGTCTATATAAAAGAGACTTCAGATACAGTATTAGGGGACCACTAAGGTCTATATAAAAGAGACTTCAGATACAGTATTAGGGGACCACTAAGGTCTATATAAAAGAATCCAAAAAGAGGCATGTCATAGGACCTTTAATAAAGGGCTATCATCTGACTTTCAACACCAACTGAAGGAGTCTCGATCCAACTATTACTCTTCACAAGTAAAATAAATGTAAAATTAGTTCACTACTTTCTATTAAATTTTATAGCATTTGAAAAACAAAAAGATCAGAGAACGTTGGAAAAAATGACAAAAAAGTTGAAAAAAGTGACAAAAACATCACTAATCCAAGTCCTGGTTATTATAATTTAGCATAATGGTGTTGTGTAGCTCACTGTGTTAGTTGTTGGAGCACAGATAAAGATCCCATAATGCAATTCAAAATAAACAGTAAATACAACTGTGAATCACGTTCTATTAACAATTTCTGCTACAGAATTACAGTCACACAACGGTTAATACACAGATATTTTTGGGGTAAACACACGTATTGTTATTGACGGTGAATTAGTTGTGATTCAAGCAGCTAAAAATAATCTCAACAACCCAACACTGTAGCTCATAACCTCCCAATAAATTTTCCAAACTAAAAGCACAAACTGCAGTTTTCTCACCCAGAGTCAAGAGGAAGAAGACCCTAGAGTCCATGTTGATCAGCAGCTGAATGTCTGAGACGTTGGATTAAAATTCAGCTTATTAAACATTAACATGTTGCTGTGGTCCTACGTCTGAGCTGCTTCAGGGCAGGATCTATTTTATGAGTTAGTGTGCATCATAAACATCTCAATATAAAATCATAAAACAACTCTAAAGCTCAAAGTTCCTCTTCAACTCAACAACCAATCACACAACTTAGCACCTTGTTTCAACTTTCTTATCTGGAGATTATATTCATAACTTAATGCGCCCATCGCAAATTTTGATCTGGCCCATTGCACATCAATTTTAGGTTCACAATACATTTTGGCCCTCAAACTCCAAATGACGAAACAAACTTTCTATAAAAAGTCTCTATCTTAATGAATAACTGATGAAGAGAAAGTGTTTGTGTTTAATCTCAGATAGCTCTGGCATAGTTAAAATATTTCTCTTCTCTCAGTCTTGGACCCCCCTGTTTTAAAAAGAGGAGGACTGATAGTTTTTCCTGTGAGCCAATCAGCTGTCAGAGATCCAGCATGTCACTTATTAACCGTTCACTGTTAGCTGGAGTTTAACCTCTTGCGATTTAACTTCCTCAAATATTTAACCCCAAAACCCAACAAAGACAACAACAGGAGCCAGGACAACAAGTCCAGTTATTGTTATAGATCTAATGTCTTCTACAGTACATTGAGAAAAGCAACAAAAATGTAGAAAAAAGTGATATAAAAAGACAAAAAGCATCAACTACTTTGATAAAGGCGACTAAAACATCCAAAGAAAAGGGACAACAACTTGAAAAGATGACAAAAACGTAGAGAATAGCACCAAAAACACAGAGAACAGCACCAAAAACACAGAATAGCAACAACAACACAGAGAATAGCACCAAAAACACAGAATAGCAACAACAACACAGAGAATAGCACCAAAAACACAGAGAATAGCACCAAATACACAGACAATAACACCAAAAACGTAGAGAATAGCACCAAAAACACAGAGAACAGCACCAAAAACACAGAATAGCAACAACAACACAGAGAATAGCACCAAAAACACAGAATAGCAACAACAACACAGAGAATAGCACCAAAAACACAGAATAGCAACAACAACACAGAGAATAGCACCAAATACACAGAGAATAACACCAAAAACATAGAGAATAGCACCAAAAACACAGAGAATAACACCCAAAACATAGAGAATAGCAACAAAAACATAGAGAATAACACCAAAAACATAGAGAATAACACCAAAAACGTAGAGAATAACACCATAAACATAGAGAATAACACCATAAACATAGAGAATAACACCAAAAACATAGAGAATAGCACCAAAAACATAGAGACATAGAGAGGATTTGTTTAGGTCATGTAATGGCTTCCTCAGGAGAGAATAACTGCCACTGTCACCACCCATGCCTCACTTTGCAACAAGTAGACTCAAACAATCATAGAGAGCTACAATGTTTTTGAAATGACTGATGGCTACAAGTTAGCAATCAAACACAACAAAGGCTGTCACTTGAATGGCTTTTGAGCTAACATTGGCAATCTAACAATCATAAAAAGCTACAACGTTTTTTAAATGATTTCCATCTTCTGTTTATTATTTTATGGTTTTCACAAGTTTCAGTATGACACATTATACCGTGAACCGTTTAAATCTGAGCATGCGCGACTCACATCTGCACTTGACTCAGATCGGGCAGTGACGGCCACCAGAGATGGCCTAAGTTTAAAAGAAAAGTTTGGGGTGGGGGCCACCACCAGGTCGGTTTCTTATTGGTCCACCCAGTCTCCTGTTGGTGCCAACCATCTCTGGTGACACTGTATGTGTGTGTGTGTGTGTGTGTGTGTGTGTGTGTGTGTGTCTCTGTATGTGTGTTCTGTATGTATGTGTGTGTAGAAGAAAGATTACAGTGGATAGATAAGATTGATAAGGAATACCAAGGGTCAATGAGTCTGGTCTAGTTCCTTTTTATTACTGTTTAACTTATTTTATAACTTCTTTTACATTTATTTGTATCTGTATTAATACATAATGTGTGTATATGTCTATACTCATATTTTTTATATTCCTTTTATCCTTCTTATATTTAGAGAATGTGTTACATGCACCAACAACACCAAGACAAATTCCTTGTGTGTGTAAAAAAAACGTTCTTGGCAATAAAGCTTTTTCTGATTCTAATTCTGAAAAAATAATAAACCATAACTTTTCAATTGTGAGAATTTGGTCTACTCCTTCCATAGCATGACTTCTTTCAGACTATTGGGAAAAAAACATCCAAAGTACCCATTAATGTGTTTTTTTTACTACACTTTGTGTATTTGCACCTGTGAATTTCTCCTAAATTCAGCAAAAGTTAGCGTTAGATAATGCCTCATTTTATATATTCATATATTCTGTATGCATGTACTGTATGTCTGTATGTCTGTATGTATATATGTATGTATGTCTGTATGTATATATGTATG
>NC_041354.1:244314-246814 GCF_004354835.1 Perca flavescens | reverse complement strand
ATCCCTCAAGGGAGCATTGGGCAGCCAATGACAGCGCCCGGGGACCAACTCCAGATCTGAGCCAGTGCCTTGATCAAGGGCACTACCTGGAGAACCTAGTACAGTACATGTTTTTGATGGTGGGGGAAACCCACGCAAACATGGGGAGAACATGCAAACTCCACACAGAAAGGCCCCGGAACGACCTGGATTCGAACACAGAACTTTCTTGCTGTGAGCCACCATGCTGCCACTAATATTATCCATATTATGGTGGTGGATTACCACAGTGTTTAATCCTTCCCAGCTTCATCGGATGCTCCTGAAGTTGCCGCCCAGGCGCACTGCGCTCAGACCGGACAAGGGGGACAGAATGTAACAGCATGTTAACGGACTTTCTTCTTTTGAATTCTTTCCTGTTTTTGTGTGTGTAGCCCAGAAACGTAAGAGTAAACTATTCTTTAGCTTGTTGAACTGTCATGGGTTTTACTACCTCATTATCTTCAGTAAATGTTCTGCTACCATGTGGAATTAGCCCGTGTTGTGACGTGACATTTGAAGAGAGAGAGAGATATTATCACCTTGGTAATATTGCTGCTGCTGTGTTTCTTATTGCAGAGCTGATAGATGTGCAGATTGTTTAATATAACGTGTGCAGCCACGTGTTGATATTCAGGTTGTGTTAGGGCAATCTGCTAGCAACGTGCTACCCAGGGACATGCGCAGACATTTGGAGGGGCCATTGTTCTAATCTGGGAAAAAGGCATCTTGGCATCTCATGTTGAATAGAACTATTAGAATCTGAATGAAGTAACTTATACAGTATACAGTACTTTTCTCCGCTAAAAACCTGAACACTGACACTAGTGCTGCCAGTTGACCTTTAGACTGGGGCTGCTCTCAGTGATTCTGGTTGAGATAACTAATGTTAGGATTTGGCACCAGAGTACGGGCTCGTAAAGTTAGCTGCCAACCGTTACGTAACAGCGGACCTAAACAGAGCTGAATTAGCAGAACTTTGATGCATTTCTTTCACATCTACTGCAGTCAGATTAACTGTGTTCACTGAGAAGGAATCAATCCACATGTGATTTAACATCACCGCTCATTTTACACACAGTTCAACAACCAATCTAAACGCTGGGGGAACATTACTAGCTACGTTTTTCATGTTGGTTTGGAGCGGTATGGGGATAAACGGTTTTAAAACAGTAACGTTAATACAGCGTTCTCCTGCAGTGGGAGTCAGAGGCAGAGGGAGAGGGGTTGGGGGCTGATATAAGCTGAAGCTTCTGACCCTACCCTTTGGTTACAACCAATGCAATTCATTCATTCATAAATTCATTGAAGTCATGACTTAAAGATTGACTCCAGTTTGACAGACTTCCTAAACTACCAGGTAGAAGTTTATGTTATTTATTTATTTATTAGATTGTAGCCCAAGGGCTAATTTCCATCTGTAGTCCATTAGGCAGGTTAAAGTTACAATAGAAAGGACACAAGATATACACTAGTAACATTTGCTATAAAACAGAAAGAAACAAAAAGGAAAACAGGACAGTTCATTAGTACACTCTACTGGGCTAATACGGTACAACATGCAGTCAGAGGTGGTTGTACGTTTGGTTAGCTCTGAGCCACACCTTTACCTGGCTCTTACAGGTGGCCAGAGTGGGACATTCCCTTATAGTTGGGGGTAGTGTGTTCCATAATGCTCTACCTTTAATAGAGGAGGGGAGCTCACAGTCCCTGTTTACAACAGCTCTGGTGATCTGGGTCTGTCTGTATTTAATAAGCTCTGGCGCCAGGCCATGTAGTACTTTATAAATTAAGCATATTGAGGAAAATTTACAAAAATTATCAAAACTCAGTAAGTTAGATTTCTCTAAGATCTTGCAATGATGATAAGAGAAAGTTGTTTTTTTTGTTTTTTTTAGTAGAACCAGACATAGACCAGCTGGTTTTAGGATAGTAGAACCCAACATAGACCAGCTGGTTTTAGGATAGTAGAATCCGACATGGACCAGCTGGTTTTAGGATAGTAGAACCTGACATAGACCAGCTGGTTTTAGGATAGTACAACCCGACATAGACCAGCTGGTTTTAGGATAGTAGAACCAGACATAGACCAGCTGGTTTTAGGATAGTAGAACCAGACATAGACCAGCTGGTTTTAGGATAGTAGAACCTGACATAGACCAGCTGGTTTTAGGATAGTAGAACCTGACATAGACCAGCTGGTTTTAGGATAGTAGAACCAGACATAGACCAGCTGGTTTTAGGATAGTAGAACCTGACATAGACCAGCTGGTTTTAGGATAGTAGAACCTGACATAGACCAGCTGGTTTTAGGATAGTAGAACCCGACATAGACCAGCTGGTTTTAGGATAGTTGACATAGACCAGCTGGTTTTAGAGTACAACCAGACATAGACCAGCTGGTTTTAGGATAGTAGAACCCGACATAGACCAGCTGGTTTTAGGATAGTAGAACCCGACATAGACCAGCTGGTTTTAGGAT
>NC_041354.1:231814-241814 GCF_004354835.1 Perca flavescens | reverse complement strand
TTGATGGAATGTATGAAGAGTTAAAACTGTGGATGGTAGCACAAGGTAAAGAGAACTTAGCTTCTGCCTTGTTGGGCCCTGCCCTCTGAGGCTGAGCATCCCATCCCATACAAACCAATGTAACAATGGCAAAAGGTATTTTTCTAAACCTCAAAGAAGACTGATTATTTAAAAAGTACTAATGGGATTTGAAAGTTGAACACCAACGCTGAATGTATGAAAGATGGGGAACATTTTAAAGTTTGAATGGAGTTTCTCAGTGAACGTATGAATGAGTAGCTAGCAGTTGAAAATGTGTCAACATCTTTATTGCACTTCATTAATCATGGTTTTGTTGCCCCATTTTTGGCCCTTTATTTCATCATGTTTGTCCCTGTTTCCTGTTACCTGTTTCCTGTTACCTGTTTCCTGTTTCCTGTTTCCTGTCCAGGTGAGCATCCTCGGACCGGAGCACTGGAGTAGAGTCCAGAACGTCTCCATGGAGGACAGCAGTTGGTGGACCGGACAGAGACTGGCCGAGATGCTGCACCGGTGAGACGCCATGGGCCCATCAAGGACTACAGATTCCATCTGTGACCACAGATCCCATCAGTAACTACAGATCCCATCTATGACTACAGATCCCGTCTATGACTACAGATCCCATCTATGACTACAGATCCCGTCTATGACTACAGATCCCATCTATGACTACAGATCCCATCTATGACTACAGATCCAGTCTATGACTACAGATCCCATCTATGACTACAGATCCCATCTATGACTACAGAGCTATGACTACAGATCCCATCTATGACCACAGATCCCATCTATGACTACAGATCCCATCTATTTTCTAAACCTCAATGACTACAGATCCCGTCTATGACTTTAAAATCTATGACTACAGATCCCATCAGTGACTACAGTTTGAATGACTGAAGAGCCCATCTATGACTACAGTTCCCATCTATGACTACAGAAGATGTCTACAGATCATTTTATGAAATGTTACAATGTCTATGTTTACAGATCCCATCTATGACTACAGAATGACTACAGATCCCATCTATGACTACAGAAATGTCTATCAACAGATCCCATCTATGACTACAGATTTATTGACTACAGTTCCCATCTATGACTACAGAGCCCATCTATGACTACAGATTTTCTATGTCTACAGATTGTTTATGTCTACAGATCCCATCTATGACTACAGTTCCCATCTATGACTACAGATCCCATCTATGTTACAGATCCCATCAGTGACTACAGATCCCATCTATGACTACAGATCCCCTATGATACAGATCCCATCAGTGACTACAGTTCCCATCTATGACTACAGATCCCATCTATGACTACAGTTCCCATCTATGACTACAGATCCCATCTATGACTCCAGATCCCATCAGTGACTACAGATCCCATCTAGGACTACAGATCCCATCTATGAGCACAGATCCCATCTATGACTACAGATCCCATCAGTGACTACAGTTCCCATCTATGACTACAGATCCCATCTATGACTACAGATCCCATCAGTGACTGCAGATCCCATCTATGACTACAGATCCCATCTGTGACTACAGATCCCATCAGTGACTACAGTTCCCATCTATGACTACAGATCCCATCTATGACTACAGATCCCATCTATGACTACAGATCCCATCAGTGACTACAGTTCCCATCTATGACTACAGATCCCATCTATGACTACAGATCCCATCTATGACTACAGATCCCATCAGTGACTACAGTTCCCATCTATGACTACAGATCCCATCTATGACTACAGATCCCATCAGTGACTACAGTTCCCATCTATGACTACAGATCCCATCTATGACTACAGATCCCATCTATGACTACAGATCCCATCAGTGACTACAGTTCCCATCTATGTCTACAGATCCCATCTGACTGACTACAGATCCCATCTATGACTACAGATCCCATCTATGACTACAGATCCCATCTATGACTACAGATCCCATCTATGACTACAGATCCCGTCTATGACTACAGATCCCATATATGACTACAGATCCCATCTATGTCTACAGTTCCCATATATGACTACAGTTCCCATCTATGACTACAGATCCCATCTATGACTACAGATCCCATCAGGGACTACAGATCATATAGAGCTACGTTAGCATTGTGGCTAATCGTGCTGTTATTTCTCCACAGTGTATCTGTGCGGAGAAGCAGCACGGAGAGAAACCAGGAGAAATCTCCCGTCTGTCCGAGCTGGAGAGTATGAAGCTTTACCTGACAAGGTGAGGCGCAGACATCCGCTGCTGCATTATGGGAAATGGAGGCCAAGAAACCAAACTGAATCTGCAGATGTTTGAAAGTCGTTTTAACATTTTGAGTTTAGTCTAACGCCTCGTGTCCACCTGCAACTTCTTCTTTTTCTGGGTCAAAATTTTAAATGAAAAACTTTCATAGTTTTTTTCGCGATTTTTGTGGCTTTCCCAACGATGAACGTTTGTTGACTTTTTCTGAGGCTTTTGAAGATTTGGTGGGGTCTTCCCAAATTTTTTTATGCTTTTTTGAAATTTTTGTCACTTTTTTCAAAACATTTTCTCTTTTGTGACATTTTTGTTACTTTTTCAAAATATTTTTCAAATTTTTGACATTTTTGTCACTTTTTTCAACTTTTTTGTAACTTTTTGTAACTTTTTTACATTTTTTTCAACTTTCTGTCACTTTTTTCAACATTTTTCTCACTTTTTTTCAGTGTTCTTCTATCAATTGTTTTTTCTTCCAATGCTATTAAAATTGACTAAAACTCCCAAATTCAATTATAGTAGTGAACTGATCATATATGTAACTTGTGAAGAGTGTTTTTTGGACAATTTGGTTGAAAGAAACCCAGATTTCTGATAAAGAAACTTTTTGAAAATGGGTCAAAATTGAAAATGAAGTTTTTTCAACGCTATATATAATTCATGGTCATTAAACCTAATTTAAATGACATTATACTTAATTTTTGAGTTAGAAAAAGCTGAACTGATGCATTATTTTGCCTAATAGTTAATATCAGAGGATGTTGAGTGAATAACAGACTGGTTTATGTCAAACTTTAGTCTTTAGACTGTTCGATTCAATGAAAGTGATCATTAATTGTACCTGTGATGATTGTTATATGGGTTCCCTACAACGTACATAATGCTTCAAAGTTATTTTTGGGCAATTTGGTTAAGAAACCCAACTTTCTGATATAAAAAAACGTTGAAAAAGGGGCAAATTAATCAGGAGGGTTAGAATGTGCGTCTGCAGATTTCGTGAGACGTTATTAAACATTGTTCACTTTGACGGTATTTTTGCCGCTTTTTAGTCAATTATCAGATGTTTGTTGCTTTTTCCAACTTTTTTGGGGGTCTTTTCTTCAATGTTTTTTGACACTTTTTACAACCTTTTAATCACTTCTTTTGAAACTATGTTTGTTTCATTTTTTATTTTATTTTTTCGCTTTTTCCAACTTTTTTTTGGAACGTTCTTTGAGCTTTTTCCGACGTTTTAATCACTTATTTTTTTTCACTTTTTGGCCGGTTTATTTCCCTGTTTTTGGGCATCTCCCTGTTCATCTCAACTCTCTGTCAGAGTTTCACAATAAAAGTCTTACAAAAACATCCAAAATGTTTATACTGTTGTCTCCAACATGTTGCCTTCTTCCTGTCCTCTAGTTGAAGCTTGCTGATTGGTCCCCTGACTTCGGCCCGGCGGAGTTCGTGCCATCGTGGGGCGCCACGGTAACCGGTGCTCGTAAGTTCCTGATCGCCTTCAACGTGAACGTGATCGGCACCAAGGAGCAGGCGCACCGCATCGCGCTGGACATCAGGGAGCAGGGCGGCGGGAAGACACAGGTTAGCTTCATCTTTTTTGGTCATGTCTTTTGTCTCTCTGTCTCTGTATGTCTCTGTGTCTGTCTCTCTGTGTCCCTGTGTCTCTGTCTCTCTGTCTCTGTATGTCTCTGTGTCTGTGTCTCTGTGTCCCTGTCTCTGGGGCATCTCCAGACTGTTAGTAACCCCTGTATGTCTCTGTGTCCCTGTCTCAGCCGGGGCGTCTGCAGAAGGTGCAGGGGATGGGCTGGTACCTGGACGAGTCCAACATGGCCCAGGTGTCCACCAACATCCTGGACTACGAGCTGACCCCCCTCCACACGGTGCACCAGGAGATCTGCAGCATCGCACAGGTCAGAGGTCACCTGACCTAACCCATCACCATATGATACTGATATATAAACAGGTCAGAGGTCACCTGACCTAACCCATCACCATATGATACTGATATATAAACAGGTCAGAGATCAGACCTTATATACTGTACCTACCCTACCATCACCATATGATACTGATATATAAACAGGTCAGAGGTCAGACCTTATATACTGTACCTACCCATCACCATATGATACTGATATATAAACAGGTCAGAGGTCAGACCTTATATACTGTACCTACCCTACCATCACCATATGATACTGATATATAAACAGGTCAGAGGTCAGACCTTATATACTGTACCTACCATCACCATATGATACTGATATATAAACAGGTCAGAGGTCAGACCTTATATACTGTACCTTCACCATATGATTGTTTAAACAGGGAGGTCAACATATTGTTTAGGAGTTGAAGCTGCCGGTTGTATCATATCATATTGTATGATGTTTGTACCAGTATGGTAGTTTAGTCTAGATTTAATAACCCATAATGTCTGTGTGTTCAGGAGCTGAAGCTGCCAGTTGTGGGCTCTCAGATTGTGGGTCTGATTCCTCTGAAAGCCGTCATGGACTCGGCCGACTTCTTCATCCAGAGAGCGGGCTCTTCATCCTGGAAGAGGAGCACAAAGTCCGCCTGGTCAGACACCAGCCTCTTATATTGTATGATATATTATATATAAAACAGGTTGAACTTGAAATGCTGAAGATGTGTTTGTGTCGTCAGGTGATCAGTAAACTGGGCCTGGACTCTCTCGGCCCATTCAACCCCAAGGACAGAATCATAGAGTGAGTATTTAGGATGTAGCTGTGTTTGGTTTCTAAAGCGCGCTGCATGATACGCAGGTCTGTGTTTGACCACTGGGTGGAGCTCTGACACAGGTCCAGGCTTTATAGTTAAAGGAGTTATAGAAGATAAAGGTTCTGTGTTACCTGTGCAGGTACCTGGTGCAGTCTGGGGACAACAGCTGTCTGGTGGTCTCTCTCTCTCTCTCTCTTTAGTTAAAGATAAATAAGATAAAGTAGTAAAGGTTTTCTGTGTTTCCTGTTACCTGTGCACAGTGTTGGGGAGTAACGGAATCCAAGTAACAACGTTACGTACTCAGAATAAAAATTATCATTGACTGTATTCCGTTACAGTTACAATTTAAATAGTTGGTATTTAGAATACAGTTACATAGTTGAAATCAATGGATTACATGACGATACTTCTCTGTTTCACGAGTTTATTCACTCTTTGAATAAATTAAGGCAACTCCCAGAAGCCCCAATATGAAAACGAAAAAAATGACCCATTTGTGTGATCACTGAGAGAGAGATTTTTTTCAGTGATGGAGTCGGAACCGGCACAACAGAGCCAGGGCAGGAATGCTTTCTATCTTGAAAATTCCAACAGCATTTCACATTAAAGAAAGAACAGGGAGAATGAAATATAACTGTGCAGTGCAGCCTCTGCTTGCCAGCAACCAGCCTCCTTTCAGCTCCAAATTAGTCCACCTCCAACCTGAAGAAGCATCTTAAAATAAATGATTTTGTTTAATTAGCCAAGGGTAGTCGTCTGCTGTAGTCTTACTGGTCACCTTGCTCTTTTATATTTGTATCAGGTTCCTGCTTAGTTGACGTGCAACTTTACATTATCCTATGTGCTGATTTACTAGCTCCAGAGCTGTTGAAAGACTGACTAGCCCCGTTTGAAATGCTAGCTAATGTTAGCTAAAATTAGCTCATGGTAGCTTAGACTGCACTTAGATTTTTGTAGCATGCAGGTCGGGGCTACAAATACAACAAGCTTGTTCAGGTACACATTCAGCCAGTTGGAACAGAAGAACACATCAAAAGAAGCCTGTTTAGTAAGATGGATGTGATGGCCGCATTCCTACACTTACAAAATGCAATTCAATGTTGATCAATTTGTGTAATCCCAGTATTCAGAATACGTTACTCAATCTGAGTAACGTATTCAGCAATACTTTACAAATTACAGTTTTGGGCATGTATTCTGTAATGTAATACATCTTTAAAGTATCCTTCCCAACACTGCCTGTGCAGGTACGTGGTGCAGTCTGAGGACGACAGCCGTCTGGTGTCTCTCTCTGTCTTTGGTTAAAGATAAAGAAGATAAAGTAGTAAAGGTTTCCTGTGTTACCTGTGCAGGTACATGGTGCAGTCCGATGATGACAGCCGTCTGGTGTCTCTCTCTCTCTTTAGTTAAAGATAAGGTAGTAAAGGTTTCCTGTGTTACCTGTGCAGGTACATGGTGCAGTCTGGGGACGACAGCCGTCTGGTGTCTCTCTCTCTGCAGCAGTTCGTTCAGAGCGTTGGCGCTCGCACGGCGGCTCCTGGCGGAGGATCGGTTTCTGCTGCCGTTGCTGCTATGGTAACCAACACACATACTGACACAAACACAAAGTCCAACACACAAAAACCTCACAAGTCTCTGAGCTAGAGTCTCAAGTCTCAAGTAACGTTAACTAGCCATACTGGCCAGCTAATGTTAGCTAGCCCTACTGGCCATTAGCTGATCCCAATATTCATTTCATGGGTAGGTTTTACATTTTCAGTTTTGGGATTATTTTAAACGTGCGTTCACGCTGAAAGTCACCGTGGTGTTTGGTGGTGATTAAGCCCCTCGCTGCCGGCTGCCGTTGACGGTTACCGTGGCGACTGCTGTGTGTGTCTGCAGGGCGCGGCGCTGGGCGCCATGGTGGGTCAGATGACCTACGGGAAGCGCCAGTTTGACCATCTGGACGGAGTGATGCGGCGCCTGATTCCTCCGTTCCACCAGGCGGCGAAAGAGCTCCTAAACATGGTGGACGCCGACTCCACCGCCTTTAACAGCTACATGGTATGGTCCAACTCTTCTTCTACTACTACTAATACTGACTGAATGGTACGCCCCAGCTCTTCTTCTTCTTCTGCTGACTGAGAGGTTATAACCACAGTTTCTGTTTCAGGCAGCGCTGAAGATGCCAAGACCTCAGCAGAGGAAATAAAGAGGTGCTGTTATATACAGTATATATATATATATATATATATATATATATATATATATATATATATATATATATATATATATATATATATATATATATATATATATATATATATATATATATATATATATATATATATATATATATGATGTTATGTATATAGTATATAATAGAGTATATAATCTCTATAATATATATAACGTGTGTGTCTGTCTGTCTGTGTGTGTGTGTGTGTGTGTGTGTGTGTGTGTGTGTGTGTGTCTGTCTATCTGTGTGTGTGTGTGTGTGTGTGTGTGTGTGTCTGTCTATCTGTGTGTGTGTGTGTCTGTGTGTGTGTGTGTGTGTGTGTGTGTGTGTGTGTGTCTGTCTGTCTGTGTGTGTGTGTGTGTGTGTGTGTGTGTGTGTGTGTGTGTGTGTGTGTGTGTGTGTGTGTGTGTGTGTTCAGGAGAGAGGTGATGATGCAGGCTGGTCTGCAGCGAGCGGTAAGCGTGCCGTTGGCTCTGGCCGAGAGGGTCAATGTCCTCTGGGCGCCGCTTAAAGAAATGGTCGTCAACGGCAACATCGCCTGCAAGTCGGACGCTCAGGTAACACACACACACACACACACACACACACACACACACACACACAGAAACAAACACACACAGACACACACAGAAACAAACACACACACACACACACACACACAAACACAGACACACACAGAAAGAAACACAAACACACATAGACACATACACATAGACACGCACACACACAAAGAGACAGACAGAGACACACACACACACACAAAGAGACACACACACACATAGAAACAAACACACATAGACACACACACACACACAGACACACACAGAAACACACACAGAAAGAAACACAGACACACACAGACACACACACATAGACACATACACATAGACACGCACACACACAAAGAGACAGACAGAGACACACACACACACATAGACACACACACACACACACATAGAAACACACACAAAGAGACAAACACACATAGAAACACACACAGACACAGACACACACACACAAATTGACACACAGACAGACAGAGACCCACACAGACATACACATAAATATACACACACACAGACAGCCAGACCCACACACACAGACACACACACAAATATTTACACACACACACACGCACAGACAAACACACACTGAAAAGGTTAAATAATCATAACTTCCAGGACACCAAACTTGAGAAAAAGTTCTAAAATTTTTGTTATTTTCCAGATAAAAGTTTAAAAGTTTTAATGTTCAGTTTGTGTTTGCAGGTGGCGGCGAAGGCGTTGGAGACGGCGGTGTTCGGGGCGTATTACAACGTCACGATCAACCTCAACGACATCACAGACCAAGACTTCAAGATGGCCGTAAGTCTCCTCGGTTTAAATAAAGTTTGGTTTCATCAGACCCAACACGGGAACGTATAATACTTTACGTTTCATTACTGAGAAATATGTATTTATGTATACTTAAACATGACATTAGTTTAAACAACCGTGCTCTTATTTTGAAACTGTTCTTATACTATAACTTTACAACCATGCTCTTATTTTGAAACTGTTCTTATACTATAGACCCTTTGCACGTGACATCACACTCTACTCCCGCGAATTATGAACGCCATGACGAACGGCGGAAGAGCTATTCTGTAGACGAACGGCAAGCATTGACACATATATATATATCAAGTCAAACGAGAACGTGTTCACTGCTGATATACTGTCTGTCACATACTCAACCTGCAGAGTACTCCTCACATACTCAACCTGCAGAGTACTCCTCACGTACTCAACCTGCAGAGTACTCCTCACGTACTCAACCTGCAGAGTACTCCTCACGTACTCAACCTGCAGAGTACTCCTCACATACACAACCTGCAGAGTACTCCTCACGTACTCAACCTGCAGAGTACTCCTCACATACACAACCTGCAGAGTACTCCTCACGTACTCAACCTGCAGAGTACTCCTCACGTACTCAACCTGCAGAGTACTCCTCACGTACTCAACCTGCAGAGTACTCCTCACATACACAACCTGCAGAGTACTCCTCACGTACTCAACCTGCAGAGTACTCCTCACGTACTCAACCTGCAGAGTACTCCTCACGTACTCAACCTGCAGAGTACTCCTCACGTACTCAACCTGCAGAGTACTCCTCACGTACACAACCTGCAGAGTACTCCTCACATACTCAACCTGCAGAGTACTCCTCACATACGCAACCTGCAGAGTACTCCTCACATACGCAACCTGCAGAGTACTCTTCACATACACAACCTGCAAAGTACTCTTCACATACACAACCTGCAAAGTACTCTTCACATACACAACCTGCAGAGTACTCTTCACATACACAACCTGCAGAGTACTCCTCACATACACAACCTGCAGAGTACTCGTCACATACACAACCTGCAGAGTACTCTTCACATACACAACCTGCAGAGTACTCCTCATACTCAACCTGCAGACCTGCACGACACAACCTGCAGAGTCCTCCTCACATACACAACCTGCAGAGTACTCTTCACATACACAACCTGCAGAGTGCTCCTCACATACACAACCTGCAGAGTACTCTTCACATACACAACCTGCAGAGTACTCTTCACATACACAACCTGCAGAGTACAACCTGCACATACACAACCTGCAGAGTACTCTTCACATACACAACCTGCAGAGTACTCCTCACATACACAACCTGCAGAGTACTCCTCACATACACAACCTGCAGAGTACTCCTCACATAC
>NC_041354.1:217500-223814 GCF_004354835.1 Perca flavescens | reverse complement strand
AAAAATGACATGATTTAAGCAACAGCATTACACACACAGAGACACACACACACACACACACACACACACACACACACACACACACACACACACACAGACACAGACACACACACACACACACACACACACACACACACACACACACACACACACACACACACACACAGACACAGACACACACAGGCCCTGTGTGGTCATTAAGGCTCCGGGGGAAATCCTAAATTACTCACAGTCCGGCACCCACTTTTGTCCACATTTTTGTCACTTTTTCTCCAATTTTTTGTCACATTTTCTCCAAATTTTTGTCATATATTCTCCAAATTTATTGTCACTTTTTCTCAAATTTTTTGTCACTTTCTCCAAATCTTTGTCAGTTTTTTGTCACATTTTCTCAATTAATTTTGTTCACTTTTTCTCTAAGTTTTTCTCATTTTAAAATTCTCATTTCTGTTCATTTCTTCCATGTTTCTCTGTTGTGTTTTGGACCTTTTGGACCTTTGCAGCTTTTCCTCCTCCATTTGTGAATGTGTTTTAAACTCCATTATTGGTGCTATTAGTCTGTAAACTCTTCTTCTTCTTCTTCTCCTCTTCCTGTCAGCGCGGCGCCAGAACATGAGGGTTCGGATCCACGCCACGGCCGACACCATCGTGATGACGTTTGTGCGCCCGAGCCCCGATGTGAAGCTGGAGGGATATATCCTGGGATACGGCAGCAGCGTCTTCTCCAAACAGTTCATCCAGCTACCGGAGAACGGAAGGTCCTACGAGACGGAGATAGGTGGGACGAAATACACTATATATACATATATACTGTATATATATACATTTATACATATATATACAGTATATATACCGATATATACACAGTATAGATACAGATATATACAGTATATAACCCTTATAATACTGATGGAGAATAGAAGGTCCTACGAGACGGAGATAGGTGAGACGAAATACACTATATATTCATATATACTGTATATATATACATTTATACATATATACAGTATATATACAGATATATACACAGTATATATACAGATATATACAGTATATAGCCCTTATAATACTACCGGAGAACAGAAGGTCCTACGAGACGGAGATAGGTGAGACGAAATACACTATATATACATATATACTGTATATATATATATATACATTTATACATATACACAGTATATATACAGATATATACAGTATATAACCTTTATAATACTGCTGGAGAATAGAAGGTCCTACGAGACGGAGATAGGTGAGACGAAATACACTATATATACATATATACTGTATATATATACATTTATACATATACACAGTATATATACAGATATATACACAGTATATATACAGATATAGTAACCCTTATAATACTGCTGGAGAATAGAAGGTCCTACGAGACGGAGATAGGTGAGACGAAATACACTATATATTCATATATACTGTATATATATACATTTATACATATATACAGTATATATACAGATATATAGACAGTATATATACAGATATATACAGTATATAGCCCTTATAATACTACCGGAGAACAGAAGGTCCTACGAGACGGAGATAGGTGAGACGAAATACACTATATATACATATATACTGTATATATATATACATTTATACATATACACAGTATATATACAGATATATACAGTATATAACCTTTATAATAACGGTCCTACGAGACGGAGATAGGTGGGACGAAATACACTATATATACATATATACTGTGTATATATATATATATACATATACAGTATATATAGATATATACACAGTATATATACAGATATATACAGTATATAGCCCTTATAATACTACCGGAGAACGGACGGTCCTACAAGACGGAGATAGGTGGGACGAAATACACTATATATACATATGTACTGTGTATATATATATATATACATTTATACATACATACAGTATATATACAGATATATACACAGTATATATACAGATATATACAGTATATAGCCCTTATAATACTACCGGAGAACGGACGGTCCTACGCGACAGAGATAGGTGGGACTAAATACACTATATATACATATATACAGTGTATATATACAGATATATACACAGTATATATACAGATATATACCGTATTTAACCCTCAAAAAGTGCCCTAAACAGCCCCAAAAAGCCCAGAAACACTGTTTAAAATGTGCCCAAACTAGCCCCCAACAACTGCCGAAAATAGCCCCCAAAAGTGCCAAAAACTGTTTAAAATGTGCCCAAAATAGCCCCCCAAAAGTGCCAAAAACTGTTTAAAATGTGCCCAAAATAGCCCCCCAAAAGTGCCAAAAACTGTTTAAAATGTGCCCAAAATAGCCCCCCAAAAATGCCCTAAACTGCCTAAAAAAGTACCAAAAACTGCCTAAAAATGTGCCCAAAAAAGTGCCCAAAGCATGAAAAGGTCTCAGTCTTTATTTTGCTGACTCATCAGAGAAAACATTCTCTACAGGAGAATCAATGAGAGAAACCAAGCTGCTGATTAGAAGTTAAAACGCTGTAAATCTGGCTGGAGTTTGGTGTAAAGATTACATAAAGGAAGAGACATTAAGCTGCTGATTGGAAGTTAAAACACTGTAAATCTGGCTGGAGTTTGGTGTAAAGGTTACATAAAGGAAGAGACATTAAGCTGCTGATTGGAAGTTAAAACACTGTAAATCTGGCTGGAGTTTGGTGTAAAGTTTACATAAAGGAAGAGACATTAAGCTGCTGATTAGAAGTTAAAACGCTATAAATCTGGCTAGAGTTTGGTGTAAAGGTTACATAAAGGAAGAGACATTAAGCTGCTGATTAGAAGTTAAAACACTGTAAATCTGGCTGGAGTTTGGTGTAAAGGTTACATAAAGGAAGAGACATTAAGCTGCTGATTGGAAGTTAAAACGCTGTAAATCTGGCTGGAGTTTGGTGTAAAGGTTACATAAAGGAAGAGACATTAAGCTGCTGATTAGAAGTTGAAACGCTGTAAATCTGGCTGGAGTTTGGTGTAAAGGTTATATAAAGGAAGAGACATTAAGCTGCTGATTAGAAGTTAAAACACTGTAAATCTGGCTGGAGTTTGGTGTAACAGGTTACATAAAGGAAGAGACATTAAGCTGCTGATTGGAAGTTAAAACACTGTAAATCTGGCTGGAGTTTGGTGTAACAGGTTACATAAAGGAAGAGACATTAAGCTGCTGATTAGAAGTTAAAACACTGTAAATCTGGCTGGAGTTTGGTGTAAAGGTTACATAAAGGAAGAGACATTAAGCTGCTGATTAGAAGTTAAAACACTGTAAATCTGGCTGGAGTTTGGTGTAAAGGTTACATAAAGGAAGAGACATTAAGCTGCTGATTAGAAGTTAAAACACTGTAAATCTGGCTGGAGTTTGGTGTAAAGGTTATATAAAGGAAGAGACATTAAGCTGCTGATTGGAAGTTAAAACACTGTAAATCTGGCTGGAGTTTGGTGTAAAGGTTACATAAAGGAAGAGACATTAAGCTGCTGATTAGAAGTTAAAACGCTGTAAATCTGGCTGGAGTTTGGTGTAAAGGTTATATAAAGGAAGAGACATTAAGCTGCTGATTGGAAGTTAAAATGCTGTAAATCTGGCTGGAGTTTGGTGTAACAGGTTACATAAAGGAAGAGACATTAAGCTGCTGATTGGAAGTTAAAACACTGTAAATCTGGCTGGAGTTTGGTGTAACAGGTTACATAAAGGAAGAGACATTAAGCTGCTGATTGGAAGTTAAAACACTGTAAATTTGGCTGGAGTTTGGTGTAACAGGTTACATAAAGGAAGAGACATTAAGCTGCTGATTGGAAGTTAAAACACTGTAAATCTGGCTGGAGTTTGGTGTAAAGGTTACATAAAGGAAGAGACATTAAGCTGCTGATTAGAAGTTAAAACACTGTAAATCTGGCTGGAGTTTGGTGTAAAGGTTACATAAAGGAAGAGACATTAAGCTGCTGATTAGAAGTTAAAACACTGTAAATCTGGCTGGAGTTTGGTGTACTGGTTACATAAAGGAAGAGACATTAAGCTGCTGATTAGAAGTTAAAACACTGTAAATCTGGCTGGAGTTTGGTGTAAAGGTTACATAAAGGAAGAGACATTAAGCTGCTGATTAGAAGTTAAAACACTGTAAATCTGGCTGGAGTTTGGTGTAAAGGTTACATAAAGGAAGAGACATTAAGCTGCTGATTAGAAGTTAAAACACTGTAAATCTGGCTGGAGTTTGGTGTACTGGTTACATAAAGGAAGAGACATTAAGCTGCTGATTAGAAGTTAAAACACTGTAAATCTGGCTGGAGTTTGGTGTACTGGTTACATAAAGGAAGAGACATTAAGCTGCTGATTAGAAGTTAAAACACTGTAAATCTGGCTGGAGTTTGGTGTACAGGTTACATAAAGGAAGAGACATTAAGCTGCTGATTAGAAGTTAAAACACTGTAAATCTGGCTGGAGTTTGGTGTAAAGGTTACATAAAGGAAGAGACATTAAGCTGCTGATTAGAAGTTAAAACACTGTAAATCTGGCTGGAGTTTGGTGTAACAGGTTACATGGAAACGGCAGCGCTCTAGATCTACTTTTCCTTTTGAAAGCTCTGTGTTCCAGCAGCTGTTGTGTTCCCTAAACGCATCACGTGTCACAACTTTTGGGCTGTTTTTGAGCCTTTGGGTCACGCTGTTCCTTAGCTGATATTTATACCAAAGTTCATGTCATAGTTTTTAATCTTTTGGCACTTTGTTCATGTTTTTTGTGATGTTTCGGGCACATTTTTGGGTGCACTTTTTGGGGTTTCTTTTCTCCGTCTTCTCTCGGTTATATTCTCTCCATCTCCTCTCTGTTTTCCCTCCTTCAGCCTCTCTGTGGGGAACAGGGTTTCTGCAGAATCACTTTGGGGGGAAAACCCCGAACGTGAGAAGCTGTGAGAGTTGACAGGTGGTTCTGATCCGGTTTCTGAAGCTCGGCCAACGATCTTTATCCCATCAGGGCCAAAAGAAACTCAGAGTTACGACATGTGATGTGTTTAAGGGAGGGGAGGAAACCCCAAACCTTCAACAGCTCCTCTCTCTCTGTAAATTATTACAACATGTTCTGGTGTTTTTAGGGCTTTACGATGAAGGCTTTCTACGTTTTTGTAGTTTTATTTCGAACCTTCTTCTCCGATTTCTTTATGTGTTTTACAGAAGAAAAGATGGCAGATTTGTTTGATGTTTTTTGTCTTTTTTTGTCCAAGTTTTTGACGGGAAAAAAGTGCCTAAAAAAACCCCCAAAAGTTCCACTGAGAGCCTGAAGTCTTTCACAGACTCTCGCTTTGTGTGAAAAAAAACTTCTAAATTTGGCTGAAGTTTAGTGGAAGAAACACACACACATACACACACACACACACACACATATATGCATACACACACACACACACACACACACACACACACACACACACATACATATATGCATACACACACACACACACACACACACACACACACACACACACACACACATACATATATGCATACACACACACACACACACACACACACACACATACATATATGCATACACACACACACACACACACACACACACACACATATATGCACACACACACACACACACACACACACACACACACACACAGACACACACATATACATATATGCACACATACACACACACACATACACACACACATACATATATGCATACACACACACACACACACACATACATACATATATGCATACACACACACATACATACATATATGCATACACACACACACACACACACACACACACACACACACACACACACACACACATACACACACACACACACACACACACACACACACACACACACACACACACACACACCTACATGCACACGCACACACACACACAAGCACACACACACACACACACACACACAGATGCACACATGCACA
The DNA here is from genome assembly GCF_004354835.1 of Perca flavescens. Classification (NCBI taxonomy): domain Eukaryota; kingdom Metazoa; phylum Chordata; class Actinopteri; order Perciformes; family Percidae; genus Perca; species Perca flavescens. The sequence continues at coordinate 217,862 of NC_041354.1, read as the reverse complement.
CACACACACACACACACACACACACACACACACACACACACACACACACACACACACACACACACACACACACACACACACGCTGTAACTCTGGTCCAGATGAGTCAGACTCTCGGTGAGGAGGCTCCACGTTGGGCTGCAATCTGGTGGCCGACCTCTGGTTTGGTTTCTCTCTGGGGAGAGACTTCCTGGGGAGAGACTTCCTGGGGGAGAGACTTCCTGGGGGGAGACTTTCACCCAGAGATAAGTCCCCCCCCTACAAGTTGGCTCCAGTTTGGTGGAGGTTTTAAAGGAGGCCTGTTGGGGATTGGTTAAAAACAGCCATGTTATATATATATATATATATATATATATATATATAT
>NC_041354.1:195000-200000 GCF_004354835.1 Perca flavescens | reverse complement strand
TTCTATTTATTTTAGGCTTTTATTTTGATAGGTGAGAGTTCCAGCATATCTCCACATTTCTATTTATGTTAGGCTTTTATTTTGATAGGTGAGAGTTCCAGCATATCTCCACATTTCTATTTATGTTAGGCTTTTATTTTGATAGGTGAGAGTTCCAGCATATCTCCACATTTCTATTTATTTAGGCTTTTATTTTGATAGGTGAGAGTTCCAGCATATTCCACATTTATATTTATTTTAGGCTTTTATTTTGATAGGTGAGAGTTCCAGCATATCTCCACATTTCTATTTATTTTAGGCTTTTATTTTGATAGGTGAGAGTTCCAGCATATCTCCACATTTCTATTTATTTTAGGCTTTTATTTTGATAGGACAGCTGAAGGGGATGATGTTTTTTCCAATGTTTTTTTTCCGATGTTTTTTTCCAAAAATGTTGTCGCTTTCCCAATGTTTTTTTCCGATGTTTTTTACGACATTTTGTCACTTTTTTCAACGTTTTTTCTGGAGGTTTTTTCGATGTTTTTGTCACTTTTTTTTCGATGTTTTTGTCAGGGTTTTTTCAACGTTTTTTCTGGAGGTTTTTCCGATGTTTTTGTCAGGGTTTTTTCAATGTTTTTCCGATGTTTTTTCCCGTGAGCTTGGGGTAGAAAGAGATATTTTGGGTAACTGAAAGTTTTGGTGTCTTCCAGCTGACAAGGTGAACAACTTTAAGCAGACGGACCGGCTGGTGGTCCTGAAACCTAAAGTCCTGCTGGCGACAGCCAAGACCCCCAAACCGGACCGGAAACCCACCACCACCACGGGACCACCAAGCACCACCGGTAGGACCGCGTTAGCCACGCGCTAGCAGAGCAGCTAGCTCACAGTTATAGTCTCAATATTTCACAATAAAAGTTGGAATATTATGAGAAAATAGTCAGAATAGTTCGAAAATTAATCAGGATATTTTCAGAATAAAAGTCTGAATATTTTGAAAATGAATCACAATATTTTCAGAATGAAAGTCTGAATATTTTGAAAATAAATCACAATATTTTCAGAATAAAAGTGGGAATATTTTTAAAGTAAATCAATATTTTCAGAATAAAAGTCAGAATATTTAGAAAATGAATCATAACCTTTTCAGAATAAAAGTCAGAATATTTTGAAAGTAAAATCAGATTATTTTCAGAATAAAAGTCAGAATATTTAGGAAATTAATCAGAATATTTTCCTAATAAATAAATGAGAATATTTTCAGAATAAAAGTCGGAATATTTAGAAAATGAATCAGAATATTTTCAGAATAAAAGTCTGAATATTTTAAGAAAAGAATAGATGTTAGCAAGTGTCACTTTGTTACTTTTAAAACACTTTGAGACCCAAGAACTAATAAAAGCAAAGGTTTTGGTTAACCTTAGTTATACCTGAACTAGAGTGTGTGTGTGTGTGTGTGTGTGTGTGTGTGTGTGTGTGTGTGTGTGTGTGTGTGTGTGTGTGTATGTATGTGTGTGTGTGTTACTACAGCGAGTCGCCAGGAGAGCTGGGAGGACTCTGAGCTCTTTAAATCCCAGCCAGCCTCCGACGTCGATGCTCTGGGGAAGAAACGTTATGTCGGTAAGTTACATTTGTGTGTGTGTGTATATGTGTGTGTGTGTGTGTGTGTGTGTGTGTGTGTCTCTGTGTGTGTACGTTCTAAATAGAGATTTATCAATTATTTGTCTCTCTCTGCAGCTCCTCATGTGATCTACCAAACGGGGAAGAAACCAGACGAGCCATGCTCCATCACTTCCTCTCTGAGCTTCTTCCCATTGGAAGGGCCGGCCGAGGCCAACGTGACGGCCCCCCCGAGGTCCCCCCCCTCCAACCTCACCGTGGTAACGGTGGAGGGGTGCCCCTCCTTCGTCATCCTGGACTGGGACAAGACGGACAACGACACCACCGGTAAGGAGACAACAGGACCCCCCAGAAACCTGTCAGGGCTGTAATCCAACCTGGACCCTCAGTTCCCATGCTTCTGGGTCTATAGCAGGGGTTGCACCCAGTCCAGGATTTGGGGGAACCTGTCGGGGCTGTAATCCAACCTGGACCCTCAGTTCCCATGCTTCTGGGTCTATAGTAGGAGTTGCACCCAATCCAGGATTTGGGGGAACCTGTCAGGGCTGTAATCCAACCTGGACTCTCAGTTCCCATGCTTCTGGGTTTATAGTAGGGGTTGCACCCAATCCAGGTTTTTGGGGATCGGCTGAATCACGAATCCACCGGTTAAGATTCTCCTGAATCCTCAGTCCATTAACACAGTAAACACATGAATGAAGTCCACAGCCTCTAAAATAGTTCAATGTAACAACTTAATGTTGAATTCACATCGTAGGAAAGCACAGCGCTATCACCAGATAAGCTAACCAGTTTATGATGAAGGCATGTCGGGGTCAAAGGTCATATTATAGTATGTCGAAAAAGGCATAAAAAATCATAATATAGTATGTCGAAAAAAGTCATAAAGTCATATTATAGTATGTCGAAAAAAGTCATAGTATAGTAGTATTAGTAGTATAGTCGATATTAGAAAGCTAACGTTAGCTAAGGAGCAGCAGCCGGCTGTTCGGTCCCCTGTAGAGAGACACTGTCTGGTTAACACCAGTTTTTATTAGTGACTGTCCTTCCTTTGCCGTACCTGAAGTTGCTGCATTTTGGCTGCTTTCTGGAGATTCCTTCATGCACAAATCGTATTCTTTCGGGTGTTTCAGACCAAATGTTGTAACAGTGGCCATGTTGTGTATAGTTTAGGGTCCTCTCCACCACCAGACCAATCAGCATTGAACAGATTGAACATGTAGCTGGACTTGAATGGCCTTCTTTTGACTGAAAGTACTGCCAAACAACACATTTTCTGCTCACCAGATCCATGTCCACTTTCTCATGGCCTACTGCATTGAACGCTCCACCTACGTAAACACCTTCCCTCACCAGATCCATGTCCACTTCCTCACAGTCTACTGCATTGAACACTCCACCTACGTAAACACCTTCCCTCACCAGATCCATGTCCACTTTCTCACAGTCTACTGCATTGAACGCTCCACCTACGTAAACACCTTCCCTCACCAGATCCATGTCCACTTCCTCACAGCCTACTGCATTGAACGCTCCACCTACGTAAACACCTTCCCTCACCAGTTCCATGTCCACTTCCTCACAGCCTGCTGCATTGAACGCTCCACCTACGTAAACACCTTCCCTCACCAGATCCATGTCCACTTCCTCACAGTCTACTGCATTGAACGCTTCACCTACGTAAACACCTTCCCTCACCAGATCCATGTCCACTTCCTCACAGCCTGCTGCATTGAACGCTCCACCTACGTAAACACCTTCCCTCACCAGATCCATGTCCACTTTCTCTCAGTCTACTGCATTGAACGCTCCAACTACGTAAACACCTTCCCTCACCAGATCCATGTCCACTTCCTCACAGCCTGCTGCGTTGAACGCTCCAACTACGTAAACACCTTCCCTCACCAGATCCATGTCCATTTTCTCTCAGCCTACTGCATTGAACGCTCCACCTACGTAAACACCTTCCCTCACCAGATCCATGTCCACTTTCTCTCAGTCTACTGCATTGAACGCTCCAACTACGTAAACACCTTCCCTCACCAGATCCATGTCCACTTCCTCACAGCCTGCTGCGTTGAACGCTCCAACTACGTAAACACCTTCCCTCACCAGATCCATGTCCATTTTCTCTCAGCCTACTGCATTGAACGCTCCACCTACGTAAACACCTTCCCTCACCAGATCCATGTCCACTTTCTCTCAGTCTACTGCATTGAACGCTCCAACTACGTAAACACCTTCCCTCACCAGATCCATGTCCACTTCCTCACAGCCTGCTGCGTTGAACGCCCAACCACGTAAACACCTTCCCTCACCAGATCCATGTCCATTTTCTCTCAGCCTACTGCATTGAACGCCCACCCACGTAAACACCTTCCCTCACCAGATCCATGTCCACTTTCTCTCAGTCTACTGCATTGAACGCTCCACCTACGTAAACACCTTCCCTCACCAGATCCATGTCCACTTTCTCACAGTCTACTGCATTGAACGCTCCACCTACGTAAACACCTTCCCTCACCAGATCCATGTCCACTTCCTCACAGCCTACTGCATTGAACGCTCCACCTACGTAAACACCTTCCCTCACCAGATCCATGTCCATTTTCTCACAGCCTACTGCATTGAACGCTTCACCTACGTAAACACCTTCCCTCACCAGATCCATGTCCACTTCCTCACAGCCTGCTGCATTGAACGCTCCACCTACGTAAACACCTTCCCTCACCAGATCCATGTCCACTTCCTCACAGTCTACTGCATTGAACGCTTCACCTACGTAAACACCTTCCCTCACCAGATCCATGTCCACTTTCTCTCAGTCTACTGCATTGAACTCTCCACCTACGTAAACACCTTCCCTCACCAGATCCATGTCCACTTTCTCTCAGTCTACTGCATTGAACGCTCCACCTGCGTAAACACCTTCCCTCACCAGATCCATGTCCACTTTCTCTCAGTCTACTGCATTGAACTCTCCACCAACGTAAACACCTTCCCTCACCAGATCCATGTCCACTTTCTCACAGTCTACTGCATTGAACGCTCCACCTACGTAAACACCTTCCCTCACCAGATCCATGTCCACTTCCTCACAGCCTACTGCATTGAACGCTCCACCTACGTAAACACCTTCCCTCACCAGATCCATGTCCACTTTCTCTCAGCCTACTGCATTGAACGCTCCACCTACGTAAACACCTTCCCTCACCAGATCCATGTCCACTTTCTCTCAGTCTACTGCATTGAACGCTCCACCTACGTAAACACCTTCCCTCACCAGATCCATGTCCACTTTCTCTCAGTCTACTGCATTGAACGCTCCACCTGCGTAAACACCTTCCCTCACCAGATCCATGTCCACTTTCTCTCAGTCTACTGCATTGAACTCTCCACCAACG
>NC_041354.1:167500-190000 GCF_004354835.1 Perca flavescens | reverse complement strand
ATCCCTCCACCTAGTCCTGGGTCTTCCCCGAGGCCTCCTCCCAGCTGGACATCCCTCCACCTAGTCCTGGGTCTTCCCTGAGACCTCCTCCCAGCTTGAAATCCCTCCACCTAGTCCTGGGTCTTCCCCGAGGCCTCCTCCCAGCTGGACATCCCTCCACCTAGTCCTGGGTCTTCCCTGAGACCTCCTCCAAGCTGGACCTCCCTCCACCAAGTCCTGGGTCTTCCCCAAGGGCTCCTCCCAGCTGGACCTCCCTCCACCTGGTCCTGGGTCTTCCCCGAGGCCTCCTCCCAGCTGGACCTCCCTCCACCTAGTCCTGGGTCTTCCCGAGGCCTCCTCCCAGCTGGACCTCCCTCCACCTAGTCCTGGGTCTTCCCTGAGACCTCCTCCAAGCTGGACCTCCCTCCACCAAGTCCTGGGTCTTCCCCAAGGGCTCCTCCCAGCTGGACCTCACTCCACCTGGTCCTGGGTCTTCCCCGAGGCCTCCTCCCAGCTGGACCTCCCTCCACCTAGTCCTGAGTTTTCCCTGAGAGCTCCTCCCAGCTGGACATCCCTCCACCAAGTCCTGGGTCTTCCCCGAGGCCTCCTCCCAGCTGGACATCCCTCCACCTAGTCCTGGGTCTTCCCTGAGAGCTCCTCCCAGCTGGACCTCCCTCCACCAAGTCCTGGGTCTTCCCCAAGACCTCCTCCCAGCTGGACATCCCTCCACCTAGTCCTGGGTCTTCCCCGAGGCCTCCTCCCAGCTGGACATCCCTCCACCTAGTCCTGGGTCTTCCCTGAGACCTCCTCCCAGCTGGAAATCCCTTCACCTAGTCCTGGGTCTTCCCCGAGACCTTCTCCCAGCTGGACCTCCCTCCACCTAGTCCTGGGTCTTCCCCGAGGCCTCCTCCCAGCTGGACCTCCCTCCACCTAGTCCTGGGTCTTCCCCGAGGCCTCCTCCCAGCTGGACCTCCCTCCACCTAGTCCTGGGTCTTCCTGAGACCTCCTCCAAGCTGGACCTCCCTCCACCAAGTCCTGGGTCTTCCCAAGGGCTCCTCCCAGCTGGACCTCCCTCCACCTGGTCCTGGGTCTTCCCCGAGGCCTCCTCCCAGCTGGACCTCCCTCCACCTAGTCCTGGGTCTTCCCCGAGGCCTCCTCCCAGCTGGACATCCCTCCACCTAGTCCTGGGTCTTCCCCGAGGCCTCCTCCCAGCTGGACCTCCCTCCACCTAGTCCTGGGTCTTCCCTGAGACCTCCTCCCAGCTGGACCTCCCTCCACCTAGTCCTGGGTCTTCCCCGAGGCCTCCTCCCAGCTGGACCTCCCTCCACCTAGTCCTGGGTCTTCCCTGAGACCTCCTCCCAGCTGGACCTCCCTCCACCTAGTCACAAACACACACACACACACACACAGAGACACCCCCACCCCCCCTAACCCTGCATGTCTCCCCCCTGAAGGGAACTTCTACAACATCGGGGACCAGACAGGCTTCGGCGAGGACCACTGTCAGTTCGTGGACTCGTTTCTGGACGGCAGGACCGGACGCCAGCTCAGAGCAGACCACCTGCCCTCCAGACCTGGTACCTGTCTCCCACACCCTGTCTCCCTCACACAGTCTCCCTCACCCTGTCTCCCTCACACTGTCTCTGGTACCTGTCTCCCTCACACTGTATACCTTACCCAGTCTCCCTCACACTGTCTCTGGTACCTGTCTCCCTCACACTGTCTCTCACACCCTGTCTCCCTCACCCAGACCTGGTATCTGGCTCCCACACACAGTCTCCTTCACACTGTCTCTGGTACTTGTCTCCTTCACCCTGTATCCCTCACCCTGTCTCCCTAACCCAGACCTGGTATCTGTCTCCCACACCCTGTCTCCTTCACACTGTCTCCCTCACACTGTCTCCCTCACACTGTCTCCTTCACACTGTCTCTGGTACCTGTCTCCCTCACCCAGACCTGGTATCTGTCTCCCACACCCTGTCTCCTTCACACCGTCTCCCACACCCTGTCTCCCTCACACTGTCTCCTTCACATTGTCTCTGGTACCTGTCTCCCTCACCCTGTATCCCTCACCCTGTCTCCCTCACCCAGACCTGGTATCTGTCTCCCACACACAGTCTCCCTCACACTGGGTTAGAGGGTGTGTGTGTGTGTTTCTGTGTGTGTCCGGTGTGTTAAAGTGTGTGTGTGTGTGTGTGTGTGTGTGTGTGTGTGTGTGTGTGTGTGTGTGTGTGTGTCTGTGTGTTAAAGTGTGTGTCTCTGTGTGTGTGTTAAAGTGTGTGTCTCTGTGTGTGTGTCCGGTGTGTTGAAGTGTGTGTCTCTGTGTGTGTGTGTCAGGTGTGTTAAAGTGTGTGTCTCTGTGTGTGTGTGTGTTAAAGTGTGTGTCTCTCTGTGTGTGTTAAAGTGTGTGTCTCTCTGTGTGTGTGTCCGGTGTGTTAAAGTGTGTGTCTCTCTGTGTGTGTGTGTTAAAGTGTGTGTCTCTGTGTGTGTGTCTCTGTGTGTGTGTGTGTGTGTGTTAAAGTGTGTGTCTCTGTGTGTGTCTCTGTGTGTGTGTGTGTGTTAAAGTGTGTGTGTCTCTCTCTGTGTGTCTCTCTGTGTGTGTGTGTTAAAGTGTGTGTCTCTGTGTGTGTGTGTGTCCGGTGTGTTAAAGTGTGTGTCTCTCTGTGTGTGTGTGTGTGTGTGTGTCCGTGTGTTAAAGTGTGTGTCTCTGTGTGTGTGTGTGTGTGTGTGTGTCCGGTGTGTTAAAGTGTGTGTCTCTCTGTGTGTGTGTGTGTGTGTCCGTGTGTTAAAGTGTGTGTCTCTGTGTGTGTGTGTGTCCGGTGTGTTAAAGTGTGTGTCTCTCTCTGTGTGTGTGTTAAAGTGTGTGTCTCTGTGGTGTGTGTCCGGTGTGTTAAAGTGTGTGTATCTCTGTGTGTGTGTTAAAGTGTGTGTGTGTGTGTGTGTGTGTCTGTGTGTGTGTCTCCAGTGTGTTAAAGTGTGTGTGTTAAATTGTGTATCTCTGTGTGTGTGTGTGTTAAAGTGTGTGTGTGTGTGTGTGTGTGTGTGTGTGTCTCCAGTGTGTTAAAGTGTGTGTCTCTGTGTGTGTGTGTCCGGTGTGTTAAAGTGTGTGTGTTAAAGTGTGTGTCTCTGTGTGTGTGTTAAAGTGTGTGTGTTAAAGTGTGTGTGTCTCTGTGTGTGTGTGTTAAAGTGTGTGTCTCTGTGTGTGTGTTAAAGTGTGTGTGTTAAAGTGTGTGTGTCTCTGTGTGTGTGTGTTAAAGTGTGTGTCTCTGTGTGTGTGTTAAAGTGTGTGTGTTAAAGTGTGTGTGTCTCTGTGTGTGTGTGTTAAAGTGTGTGTCTCTGTGTGTGTGTGTTAAAGTGTGTGTCTCTGTGTGTGTGTGTTAAAGTGTGTGTCTCTGTTCCAGGTTTCTACCGAGCGGTGCGCCAGGAGCCGGTCCACTTCGGCCAGATCGGAGGCCCCTCCCACGTCAGCTACGTGGCGTGGTACGAGTGCGGCACGCCCATCCCCGGGAAATGGTGAACCAATCAGCAGGCTCCATGTTTCAACCAATCAGCAGGCTCCTCCAGGAGAACCAATCAGCAGGCTCCTCCAGCAGAACACCACACAAAGAGCCTTTAAAGGGGAACTTCTGTTTGTTCCAGCCGGGAGTTCAATCCCCATGTTTCTGAGTCTAAGAGACACGTTATTATTCTAAGTGTCTGACAACATTATGGGATGGATCCCTACAGAGATAGACCTTTTAGTTAAAGAGTAAGATCCTTTTAGATTAACATGAAACAGCCCCGAAATCACCATCACCAAACTACACCAGACTCCATGTAAATAATCAGGACTTTTATCAGCGTAAAACACACTTCATTCAAAGTGGACAGAAACTAAATAAAACTACCAAAAGCCGTCTTGGTTCATCTTTCCACTGTTCCCACAACCACCACTCTGGTTTGGTTGAAATAAACCCTTAATTCACCCATTTACATGTGGAGATATGCTGGTTCTATACACACTAAAAGTCCTGATTATTTACATGGAGTCTGGTGGAGATATGCTGGCTCTATACACGCTAAAAGTCCTGATTATTTACATGGAGTCTGGTGGAGATATGCTGGCTCTATACACGCTAAAAGTCCTGATTATTTACATGGAGTCTGGTGGAGATATGCTGGCTCTATACACGCTAAAAGTCCTGATTATTTACATGGAGTCTGGTGGAGATATGCTGGCTCTATACATGCTAAAAGTCCTGATTATTTACATGGAGTCTGGTGGAGATATGCTGGCTCTATACACACTAAAAGTCCTGATTATTTACATGGAGTCTGGTTGGTTGTCCCTGAAACAACAGAAAGCTGAAGTTCCCCTTTTTAAAGGTCTTTAACAACATGTACAGGATGTCAGGGAACACGTACAGTCAGGGCATCTTTAAATCTTTAAATATAGCAAACATGCCTCGTCTTCTAGATATATTTTATTTTGGTTAAAATAATGGGAAGCTGGCTCCCTGGAAGATTATTTTCATAACTTATTTATCAGAAAAGTCTTCGATTACATTCAGTTAATTCTTCTTCTTCTTCTTCTGGATCAACATTTACTTTATGTCTGTCTCTACAAGCTAACGGTGTGTGTGTGTGTGTGTTTGTGTCTCAGTGTGTGTGTCTGTGTGTGTCCAGGTGTGTCTGTGTGTGTGTGTGTGTCTGTATGTGTGTGCCTGTGTGTCTTTTTTTGAAATGTTTTTGACATTTCTGGCACTTTTATTTTAAATATCGAGATACATATCATCGTCCGAGTGACTCAGCGTTAGCGTTAGCTTCCGTTAGCATCCGTTAGCCTCTCGTAGAGACAAACGTTTAAATAACGTTCTGTCAGAAAGGTCAGGAGTTAGTCTGTGGCGCTGGCCATGTTTTTGTATTTTTCTGTTTTCATATTTTTCTGTTTTTATATTTTTCTGTTTTTATATTTTCCTGTTTTCATTTTAAACAATAAAGAATTTTTGATTTGTTTTTTAAAAGAAATGTCTTCATTCATTTATTAAGTTTTTAAGTTCTTTCACCTTTTAACTAAATCATGTTTTATATAGTAGAATTTAAATCAGAATATCTATGAAAAAAAATCTTTATTTTGGCAAAGAAAATTGAAGAATAAGTCATAATAGTTTGGGTAAAAAAAGTCATAATATTTTGGGTAAAAAAGTGAGAATATTTTGGTTTAAAAAGTCATAATATTTTGGGTAAAAAAGTGAGAATATTTTTGGTAAAAAAAAGTCATAATATTTTTGGTAAAAAAAAATTAATATTTCGGGTAATAAAATCAAAATATTTTGGGTTAAAAAGTGAGAATATATTGGATCAAAGTATTGTTTTTTATATAATGTGGAGACATAAGGGCATTGCCCCTCCCCCCGTCTCCCCTTGAGTGACGTCACTTCCGGTCAGGCCGCGCAGCAGCAGGTGTGTAGCTGAGGCAACAGCAGCAGCAGGTAAGAACAATCATTTCCTCCTAAATAATCTCGTGAACGTGCCGTCTGACTGAGTCAGGACTTGATTTAGACTCTCATCAACATGTAGGCTCAACACACCTCGAGACACACGGCCGGTACACGTTTTTAGGAATCAATTAGCCTCCGTTTGGTCTCGTTAATTAATCTGAATCTACTGATCACTGAAGCTGATATTTTCAGAATAAAAGTCTGACATTTTTCACGAAAAAAGAAAAGTCTAAATATTTTGAAGAACGAAAGTTCTAATATCTAGGGCAACAAATCAGAATATTTTGAGTGTAAAAATGAGAATATTTTCAGAGTAAAAGTCATAGAAATATTTCAACTTTTTGCTAAAATATTATGACTTTTGTCTGAAAATATTTGTCCGTTTTTTTGTCAAAATAAAAGACACACAAACTTTTTAGTTTAACATGAAACAGCCCCGAAATCACCATCACCAAACTCCACCAGACTCCATGTAAATAATCAGGACTTTTAGCGTGTATAGAGCAAACATATTTCCACCAGACTCCATGTAAATAATCAGGACTTTTATCATCGTAAAACACACTTCATTCAAAGTGGACAGAAACTAAATAAAACTACCAAAAGCCGTCTTGGTTCATCTTTCCACTGTTCCAACAATCGCCACTCTGGTTTGGTTGAAATAAACCCTTAATTCACCCATTTACATGTGGAGATATGCTGGCTCTATACACACTAAAAGTCTTGATTATTTACATGGAGTCTGGTGGAGATATGCTGGCTCTATACACGCTAAAAGTCCTGATTATTTACATGGAGTCTGGTGGAGATATGCTGGCTCTATACATGCTAAAAGTCCTGATTATTTACATGGAGTCTGGTGGAGATATGCTGGCTCTATACATGCTAAAAGTCCTGATTATTTACATGGAGTCTGGTGGAGATATACTGGCTCTATACACACTAAAAGTCCTGATTATTTACATGGAGTCTGGTGGAGTTTGGTGATGGTGATTTCATGTTAAACTAAAAGGATCTGACTATTTAAAGGCATCAGTGAGGAGAAGAATTTAGAATCTGTTAAAAAGTGAATGGGGTCTGGTTCCTCCTCGTATTACCCACAAAACCCCACTCCCTCATGTGTGTCTGATTTGACGGATGACATCACTTTTCCAACCGCAGGGTGACGATTGGCTGTGTGTCCCATCGCCCCGGCAACCAGTGGGTTATTATTATTATTTTTATTAATTCAGAGAGAAGGTGGGGGAGGGGGGGGTATTTTTTAGCACAGAGGAAGAAAAGGAACATTCTGGGTCAAAGGTCAGAGAGACTGAATCAGAGACACACACACACACACACACACACACACACACACACAGATACACACAGAGACACACAAACACACACACACACCGTTAGTGTTTCCCCTGTAAGTGTTTCTGTGTTTTCTGTCATATGATTAATGAAGGAACATCTGGAGGACTCCTTGTTTTAGGAGAAGATGAAGTCACGGGAATCCCTCGTTCATGGATTGATTACTGAGCTGAGCCAGCATATCTCCACCAGACTCCATGTAAATAATCAGGACTTTTAGTGTGTATAGAGCCAGCATATCTCCACCAGACTCCATGTAAATAATCAGGACTTTTAGTGTGTATAGAGCCAGCATATCTCCACCAGACTCCATGTAAATAATCAGGACTTTTAGTGTGTATAGAGCCAGCATATCTCCACCAGACTCCATGTAAATAATCAGGACTTTTAGTGTGTATAGAGCCAGCATATCTCCACCAGACTCCATGTAAATAATCAGGACTTTTAGTGTGTATAGAGCCAGCATATCTCCACCAGACTCCATGTAAATAATCAGGACTTTTAGTGTGTATAGAGCCAGCATATCTCCACCAGACTCCATGTAAATAATCAGGACTTTTAGTGTGTATAGAGCCAGCATATCTCCACCAGACTCCATGTAAATAATCAGGACTTTTAGTGTGTATAGAGCCAGCATATCTCCACCAGACTCCATGTAAATAATCAGGACTTTTAGTGTGTATAGAGCCAGCATATCTCCACCAGACTCCATGTAAATAATCAGGACTTTTAGCGTGTATAGAGCCAGCATATCTCCACCAGACTCCATGTAAATAATCAGGACTTTTAGCGTGTATAGAGCCAGCATATCTCCACCAGACTCCATGTAAATAATCAGGACTTTTAGTGTGTATAGAGCCAGCATATCTCCACCAGACTCCATGTAAATAATCAGGACTTTTAGCGTGTATAGAGCCAGCATATCTCCACCAGACTCCATGTAAATAATCAGGACTTTTAGCATGTATAGAGCCAGCATATCTCCACCAGACTCCATGTGAATAATCAGGACTTTTAGCGTGTATAGAGCCAGCATATCTCCACCAGACTCCATGTAAATAATCAGGACTTTTAGCGTGTATAAAGCCAGCATATCTCCACCAGACTCCATGTAAATAATCAGGACTTTTAGTGTGTATAGAGCCAGCATATCTCCACCAGACTCCATGTAAATAATCAGGACTTTTAGCATGTATAGAGCCAGCATATCTCCACCAGACTCCATGTGAATAATCAGGACTTTTAGCGTGTATAGAGCCAGCATATCTCCACCAGACTCCATGTAAATAATCAGGACTTTTAGCGTGTATAAAGCCAGCATATCTCCACCAGACTCCATGTAAATAATCAGGACTTTTAGCGTGTATAGAACCAGCATATCTCCACCAGACTCCATGTAAATAATCAGGACTTTTAGCGTGTATAGAGCCAGCATATCTCCACCAGACTCCATGTAAATAATCAGGACTTTTAGTGTGTATAGAGCCAGCATATCTCCACATGTAAATGGGTAAATTAAGTGTTTATTTCAACCAAACCAGAGTGGTGATTGTTGGAACAGTGGAAAGATGAACCAAGACGGCTTTTGAATGAAGTGTGTTTTTACGCTGATAAAAGTCCTGATTATTTACATGGAGTCTGGTGGGGAGAAGAGCTGTTCATCTTCTGGCTCTGTAGCTGCGAGATGGAAACAACAGCAGTGTCTCTGTGTGCTGAGGAATGGTTATGAGATTATATAAAGACACTAGAGAGGGAAATGAAAACAGGATGGAGTCCTGGAGGTGAAACACGATAACGTAACGTCTCTGTCAGCACAGAGCTGCATCAATAAAGTTTTATAAATCAAACAGCCTGACAGGTTTCCAGCTCCATAAGATCAAAATAGGTTGTTTTTAAGCTGTGTGTGTGTGTTGCTCCCAGAGATTCTGGTTCTGATTATTGTTCAGTGCTGCCTTAGGCTAAAGATCTGACAGTACACATCTCTCAGAGGCTTTACAGGCCCACAATTAGTTGAAAAAGACCTTTAAAATATAATTGGCTGTCCCTGGGGCCCCCAGGGGCAGAGAGAGTGAGAGACACACACACAAATATATACACATTATGGGATGGATCTCTACAGAGATAGACATTTTAGGATAATAAGATCCTTTTAGTTTAACATGAAACAGCCCCAAAATCACCATCACCAAACTACACCAGACTCCATGTAAATAATCAGGACTTTTAGTGTGTATAGAGCCAGCATATCTCCACCAGACTCCATGTAAATAATCAGGACTTTTATCATCGTAAAACAACCTTCATTCAAAGTTGACAGAAACTAAATAAAACTACCAAAAGCCGTCTTAGTTCATCTTTCCACTGTTCCAACAATCACCACTCTGGTTTGGTTGAAATAAACCCTTAATTCACCCATTTACATGTGGAGATATGCTGGCTCTATACACGCTAAAAGTCCTGATTATTTACATGGAGTCTGGTGGAGATATGCTGGATCTATACACGCTAAAAGTCCTGATTATTTACATGGAGTCTGGTGGAGATATGCTGGCTCTATACACGCTAAAAGTCCTGATTATTTACATGGAGTCTGGTGGAGATATGCTGGCTCTATACACACTAAAAGTCCTGATTATTTACATGGAGTCTGGTGGAGATATGCTGGCTCTATACACACTAAAAGTCCTGATTATTTACATGGAGTCTGGTGGAGATATGCTGGCTCTATACACGCTAAAAGTCCTGATTATTTACATGGAGTCTGGTGGAGATATGCTGGCTCTATACACGCTAAAAGTCCTGATTATTTACATGGAGTCTGGTGGAGATATGCTGGATCTATACACGCTAAAAGTCCTGATTATTTACATGGAGTCTGGTGGAGATATGCTGGCTCTATACACGCTAAAAGTCCTGATTATTTACATGGAGTCTGGTGGAGATATGCTGGCTCTATACACACTAAAAGTCCTGATTATTTACATGGAGTCTGGTGGAGATATGCTGGCTCTATACACGCTAAAAGTCCTGATTATTTACATGGAGTCTGGTGGAGATATGCTGGCTCTATACACGCTAAAAGTCCTGATTATTTACATGGAGTCTGGTGGGCTTGTTGAATGGGATTTCGGGGCTCGGCTGTTTCCAATTTGCTGCTCTCATCGCTGGCCTCACGGAGAAAATTAGATTACAGCGCCTCGGTCCAAACTGCTGCTGCTGATTGGTCCTGGCAAGTCTGAGCCGCAGCACTGATTGGCTGAGAGTTCAGAGTCGGGTTAGGACACACAGGAACATGTTTAATCAGTGAGAGCAGAACAGCCGCAGGAAATGTCGAAAAACAGTCATTAAAAAGAAAGTGTTTGAAGTATTTTCAGAATAAAAGTCTGAATATCTTGAGAAAAATAGTTTGGAATGTTTTTTAAAAACTGAATTGATGATATAAAATTGTGATATAAAAGTGGCAATATTTTCAGAATAAAAGTCGCAATATTTTTATAATAAAAGTCAGAATCTTTTCAGAATAAAAGTCATATTTTTCAGAATAAAAGTTGCAATATTTTCAGAATAAAAGTCAGAATATCTTGAGAAAATAAGTCAGAATATGTTTAATAAAAAAGTCTGAACATTGGGATATGAATCGCAATATTTTCAGAATAAAAGTTGCAATATTTTCAGAATAAAAGTCAGAATATTTTTTTGAAAAAAAGTAAATAAAAATTGAACAAAGAAAATCAGAACATTTTCAGAATAAAAGTCAGAATATGAAGCCTGTGATGTATGCTGGGGAAGCCTGCAGGCACTGTAGAAGAAGAGAAGAGAGTAAACAGACCCAGAGAGAGTTGGACATGGTGGACAGATTAATCATGATTTCAGCAGATAACATCAGAACAGACTGATTACATGATGTTGTGTTCTCTGCCTGGGGATCACTTCCAGGTGTGTGTGTGTGTTTGTGTGTGTGTGTGTGTGTCTCTGTGTCTCTCTCTGTGTGTGTGTGTGTGTGTGTTTCCAATTAGCAGAGTTTAATGTGCTGCAGGAAACATGACTGAGCAGTCTGCTTCAACAAAACGAACAACAAACTAATGTTGTCCTGGGTGAAAGTCTTGTGTTTTCTCCTTAACTTCTTCAGGACATGAACACCTGTTTCCTGGGTGAGTCTTGTGTTTTCTCCTTAACTTCTTCAGGACATGAACACCTGTTTCCTGGGTGAAAGTCTTGTGTTTTCTCCTTAACTTCTTCAGGACATGAACACCTGTTTCCTGGGTGAAAGTCTTGTGTTTTCTCCTTAACTTCTTCCAGGACATGAACACCTGTTTCCTGGGTGAGTCTTGTGTTTTCTCCTTAACTTCTTCAGGACATGATCACCTGTTTCCTGGGTGAAAGTCTTGTGTTTTCTCCTTAACGTCTCCAGGACATGAACACCTGTTTCCTGGGTGAAAGTCTTGTGTTTTCTCCTTAACTTCTTCAGGACATGAACACCTGTTTCCTGGGTGAAAGTCTTGTGTTTTCTCCTAAATGTCTTCAGGACGTGAACACCTGTTCAGCTTTCTCTGCCTTTTCATGACCTTTTTTTGTGGCCTTTTCATGACCTTTTCTTCGCCTTTTCGTAGCCTTTTTGTGGCCTTCTCATGACCTATTTTTCTGGCTTTTTGTGGCCTTTTTGTGGCCTTTTCTTGACCTTTTCTTTGCCTTTTCTTTTCCTGTTCATAGCCTTTTCGTGGCCTTTTTTCATCGCCTTTCCGTGGCCTTTTCATGGCCTTTTTTCGTGGCCTTTTCGTAGCCTTTCCGTGGCCTTTCCATGATCTTTTTTTATGGCCTTTTCATGACCTTTTCATGACCTCTTTTTGTAGCCTTTTCGTGGCCTTTTCATGACGTTCTTTTGTGGCCTTTTCATGGCCTTTTTTCGTGGCTTTTTTGTATCCTTTCCGTGGCCTTTCCATGATCTTTTTTTGTGGCCTTTCGTGGCCTTTTCATGACCTTTTCTTCGCCTTTTCTTTGCCTTTTCGTGGCCTTTTTTCATCGCCTTTTCGTGGCCTTTTCGTAGCCTTTTTGTGGCCTTCTCATGACCTATTTTTCTGGCTTTTTATGGCCTTTTTTGTGGCCTTTTTGTGGCCTTTTTGTGGCCTTTTCATGACCTTTTCTTCGCCTTTTCTTATCCTGTTCATAGCCTTTTTGTGGCCTTTTTTCGTGGCCTTTTCGTAGCCTTTCCGTGGCCTTTCCATGATCTTTTTTAATGGCCTTTTCATGACCTTTTCATGACCTCTTTTTGTAGCCTTTTCTTGACCTTTTCTTCGCCTTTTCTTTTCCTGTTCATAGCCTTTTCGTGGCCTTTTTTCATCGCCTTTCCGTGGCCTTTTCATGGCCTTTTTTCGTGGCCTTTTCGTAGCCTTTCCGTGGCCTTTCCATGATCTTTTTTTATGGCCTTTTCATGACCTTTTCATGACCTCTTTTTGTAGCCTTTTCGTGGCCTTTTCATGACGTTCTTTTGTGGCCTTTTCATGGCCTTTTTTCGTGGCTTTTTCGTAACCTTTCCGTGGCCTTTCCATGATCTTTTTTTGTGGCCTTTCGTGGCCTTTTCATGACCTTTTCTTCGCCTTTTCTTTGCCTTTTCGTGGCCTTTTTTCATCGCCTTTTCGTGGCCTTTTCGTAGCCTTTTTGTGGCCTTCTCATGACCTATTTTTCTGGCTTTTTATGGCCTTTTTTGTGGCCTTTTTGTGGCCTTTTCATGACCTTTTCTTCGCCTTTTCTTATCCTGTTAATAGCCTTTTTGTGGCCTTTTTTCGTGGCCTTTTCGTAGCCTTTCCGTGGCCTTTCCATGATCTTTTTTAATGGCCTTTTCATGACCTTTTCATGACCTCTTTTTGTAGCCTTTTCGTGGCCTGTTCGTAGCCTTTTCTTCGCCTTTTCATGACCTTTTTTTATGGCTTTTTATGGCCTTTTTGTGGCCTTTTTGTCACCTTTTTGTCGCCTGTTTCCTGGATGAAAGTCTTGTGTTTACTCCTTGACTTCTTCGGGACACGAACGGCCAATCAGCTGACTGTGTGTCTCTGTGTGGATGCAGATGTTCTGCAGCTGGTTCTGTAGGAGCCGGTGAGTCAGGGGGAAACCCTGCCGAAGCCCGAGCTCACACAGGAACCTCCCAGAGCCTCCATCTCTCTTCCTGTCAGCAGCGTTGGTGTTTACGGCGCTGCCAGATGGGTAGTGACGAGGGATTCTCTCTCCGGTGTTTCCTGACTCCACATAAGCAGCTCTGCTTCCAGGCGATGAGCTCAGCGTCTCTGCGGCTCCACAGGACGGATGTTTGTCTCTTGTTTTGGAGTTTTTATGGCTCTGAAACAGCTGGAATACACAGCTGCAGCTTTCCAGACTCTGTTCTCTATAAAAAGGAAAAGGACGCCCTAACAACCATCACTGTCACATCACAGAGCCAGCTGGTTCAGCACATCAAAACTAAGGGCTAGCTCTAGCAGGGCTACCTCTATACTAGCAGGGTTAGCTCTATACTAGCAGGATTAGCTCTATACTAGCAGGATTAGCTCTATACTAGCAGGATTAGCTCTATACTAGCAGGATTAGCTCTATACTAGCAGGGATAGCTCTATACTAGCAGGATTAGCTCTATACTAGCAGGATTAGCTCTATACTAGCAGGGATAGCTCTATACTAGCAGGATTAGCTCTATACTATTAGGGTTAGCTCTATACTATCAGGGATAGCTCTATACTAGCAGGGTTAGCTCTATACTAGCAGGGATAGCTCTATACTAGCAGGGATAGCTCTATACTATTAGGGTTAGCTCTATACTAGCAGGGATAGCTCTATACTAGCAGGGCTAGCTCTATACTAGCAGGGCTAGCTCTATACTATCAGGGATAGCTCTATACTAGCAGGGATAGCTCTATACTATCAGGGCTAGCTCTATACTATCAGGGCTAGCTCTATACTATCAGGGATAGCTCTATACTGGCAGGGATAGCTCTATACTAGCAGGGATAGCTCTATACTAGCAGGGCTAGCTCTATACTATCAGGGATAGCTCTATACTATCAGGGATAGCTCTATACTATCAGGGATAGCTCTATACTAGCAGGGTTAGCTCTATACTAGCAGAATTAGCTCTATACTAGCAGGGTTAACTCTATACTAGCAGGTTTAGCTCTAGTAGGGTTAGCTCTATACTAGCAGGTTTAGCTCTATACTAGCAGGGTTAGCTCTATACTAGCAGGGCTAGCTCTAGCAGGGTTAGCTCTATACTAGCAGGGTTAGCTCTATACTAGCAGAATTAGCTCTATACTAGCAGGGCTAGCTCTAGCAGGGTTAACTCTATACTAGCAGGGTTAGCTCTATACTAGCAGAATTAGCTCTATACTAGCAGGGCTAGCTCTATACTAGCAGGGTTAGCTCTATACTAGCAGAATTAGCTCTATACTAGCAGGGCTAGCTCTAGCAGGGTTAACTCTATACTAGCAGGGTTAGCTCTATACTAGCAGAATTAGCTCTATACTAGCAGGGCTAGCTCTAGCAGGGTTAACTCTATACTAGCAGGTTTAGCTCTATACTAGCAGGTTTAGCTCTATACTAGCAGGGTTAGCTCTAGCAGGGTTAGCTCTATACCAGCAGGGTTAGCTCTAGCAGGGTTAGCTCTAGCAGGGTTAGCCATTAGCTGATAACAACGCGTTACGCTGTTTTTAGTGCATAGGGCACACTGGGGATAGTTGTAACGTGTGTGTGTGTATGTGTGTGTCTCTGTATGTGTGTGTGTATGTGTATGTGTGTGTGTGTCTGTAGTAACATAGAAAGGACTTTTAGGCTTCAAACAGAAGAGCCAGAACCAATGAGAACAGAGAGTGTGATGAAGATGATTGGTGTGAGTTTGTCTCCCTCTGGTGTCTCTCTGTCTCTTTTCTGTCGCCTTTTTAAAAGTCCAGTTTATTTATTATAACTTTGGTTTAGGCCAATAACTGTCTATAAAATGTTGAAAGACGATTTGATGAGAGAATTAATTTATTTTACTGTGAAAGTGCAACATTTTGAGTAAATGTACTTTAAGTAACAGTCACAGTGAGAATGTCCAGAAACAATCCTCTGAGTCTTTACACAACAACAAAAACATTAAAATCAGATTTCAAACTTTGGATTTGTTCTCTTTTCTTCTCCGCTGCTCTTCTGGCTTCTCCCGAGGAATTAAAATGCATTCTGGGAAGTGTAGTCCTTCTAGTGGATCATTCTGGCTTCTCCCGAAGGGTTCCAATGCATTCTGGGAAGTGTAGTCCCTCCAGTAGATCCTGGCTGAATCATCTGAAGGTAAGACTTCTTTTTTAAGTCTGTTTCTGTGTTACTGTGTCTGAAGAAAAGTTGGATGCCAATTTTCTACGAAATACATTTAGAATATTTTAGGAAAAGTTGAATTTTATCATTAAAGTCCCAATATTTTGACAGAAAAGGGATAAATATTTTCTGAATAAAAGTTGAATATTTTCTGAATAAATGTCCAAATATTTTGATAGAGAAAAGATCAATATTTTCAGAATTAAAGTACCAATATTTTGAGTGAAGAAAGATACATATTTTCAGATTCAAAGTCCCAATATTTCGAGGAAAACATTTATATACATTTTCAGAATAAAAGATAGGGAATAGATCAATGTTTTCAGAATAAAAGTCGAATATTTTCACAATAAAAGGGAAAATAGATTAAAAGAAATTTCATAACAAAAGTAAAAAATTTTAAATAGAAATTGCTGCAAAAAAAATCTCTAGTCTTTCAGGTCTCTGTAGGACTCGGTAGAGTGATTCCTTTCTCTCAGCAGATTATATGAAAACTCTTTGAGTTGGATGTTGACAGACGAGATGGTCTGAACCAATTCTGACACTCCGGCTCTGAAGCTCGGCATTCTGGCGGTGAACAGGACGAATATCTGGAGCCCCTGAAACACAAAAACAGTTTATCTTGATTTCGGGATATCACTTATATATTTATATGCATGTGGCTTCCTCTGCATGCCCTCCATATCTGACCCACCTGTGTGGTGGTGCAGAGGCAGAAGAGGATGCTGAGCACCAGGTGGGCGTATCCCGTGGTAACCAGCACCAGGTAACCCAGAGTCCAGGACAGACCGAGTAACACGGCCAGAGAGAAACTGATCAGAAACTTCCTCCACACGGACCGAGGGTTGCTGCTGCAGAAACACAAAACAAAGGTTCTTTAATTTATAAAATATATCGTATTCTATAGAAGAAATATTGACCTTTTTTATTAAGTAAATAATTTTAAAATATTACAAGAAAAAGGTCTGAATATTGTGTAAGAAGAATCTTATAACTAGACAGAATGTTTAAAAAGATATATATACAACAATAATAATAATAATAATAATAATTCAGATAAAAAATATATATTTAAAGGTCCAAATATTTTGTTAGAAAATGTTGGGTCCAGGACAGACCATCATTATTTTATAATAGAAAAAAATTGTAAAAGATAAACAAAAAATATTTAGAAAATTTACAAGAAATAGAAGTCAAATTTAAAAAAAATATTAAACATGTATTTACATTTAAAAAGAAATGTCAGAATATTTGGAGGAAAATAGTTTAATACTTTTTGAATAAAATTCTGTCTGGGGTGTTACCTGTTAAAGTTTTGGGGGTGAGGAGGGAGGGGGGGGGGGGGTGTGTTACCTCTTGAGGGCGGGGTCGGTCCTGCAGGTGGTCTGAGAGACCAGAACCAACAGAACGATGTTGTAGATCAGAATCAAACCGATAGGAAGCAGAAAACCCCAAAACATCGGCTTCCCAAAGTCAAAGTCTTTGGATTTATCCAGCGCTGCCAGCCAGCAACTTTAAACAGTAAATCATAACAACATATGTCATTATCTATAGATATAAACATCACAAATAGTGTCAAGAACGGCTTAAAACAAATGTCCAAAATGTCAAAAAAGTGTCAACAACAAATATGAGAACTGTTGAAGATCAAACACACAGAACTTTATTTAGTTTAGGTCCAAAGTTTCCAAATAAACCAAATCTAGTTTAAAAAAAGAAATTAAAATGTCAAAAAAAAACATTCAAAGTTTACAAAGAAACAAACAAATAATGAATGAATGATTATAAAATACCCACAATTCCTCCTGTCTATATCGTAGAGGGTTGTCCTCCCTGTAGGCAATTCCCAGTGTGATCGCCATGACAACAGCTGGGACTCCTGACAGGAAACAAGAAGTTAAAACAACAGTTAAAGAGGAATTTAGCTTTTTTCATTTAATTAAAAATGTTTGTGTGGGAGCGTGTGCAGATTAAAAGTTTGTATTGCAGTGTGTGCAGATAAACAGTGATTGTGTGGCAGT
The DNA here is from genome assembly GCF_004354835.1 of Perca flavescens. Lineage (NCBI taxonomy): Eukaryota > Metazoa > Chordata > Actinopteri > Perciformes > Percidae > Perca > Perca flavescens. The sequence continues at coordinate 172,839 of NC_041354.1, read as the reverse complement.
GTGTGCAGATAAACAGTGTTTGTGTGGCAGTGTGTGCAGATAAACGTTTGTGTGGCAGCGTTTGCAGATTAACAGTGACTGTGTGGCAATGCGTGCAGATGAACAGAATTTGTTTGCCAGTGTGTGCAGATAAACATTTGTGTGGCAGTGTGTGCAGATTAATAGTGTTTGTGTGCCAGTGTGTGCAGATAAATATGTTTGTGTGGCAGTGTGTGCAGATTAGGAGTGTTTATGTGACAGTGTGTGCAGATAAACGGTGCTTGTATTGCAGCGTGTGCAGATAAACATGTTTGTGTGGCAGCGTGTGCAGATAAACATGTTTGTGTGGCAGTGTGTGCAGATAAACATTGTTGTGGCAGTGTGTGCAGATTAAGAGTGCTTGTGTGGCAGTGTGTGCAGATGAACAGTGCTTGTGTGGCAGTGTCTGCAGATAAATGTTTGTGTGGCAGTGTGTGCAGATAAATATGTTTGTGTGGCTGTGTGTGCAGATTAACAGTGTTTATGTGACGTGTGTGCAGATAAACGGTGTTTGTATTGCAATGTGTGCAGATAAACATTATTACATTTAGCTGACACTTTTATCCAATTGCTATGTATATATCAGAGGTAACACACCTCAGGAGCAACTAGTGTCAAGTGTCTTGCTCTAGGACATATTGATTGATGTATCGCAAACCTGGATCTCCCACACCAAAGGCATGTGTCATATCCACTGCGCCATCTCCTAAACCAGTGTGTGGCAGTGTGTGTAGATTAACTGTGTTTGTGTGGCAGTGTGTGCAGATTAACTTTGTGTGGCAGCGTGTGCAGATTAAAACATTTTTATTTTGAATCAACTTTTGACCAGAAAACATCCAAATCATATATATTATCTTCTACTAAGAGACAAAAAGCAAAAAACGTTTTGTACCATTACGTCATTGTGTTTCTCTTCTGTCTAACATGTGGTCTAAAGAGGTAAATCCTGTAAAGTAAAACTTTAAAGCCGTACCCCATCCTATGGTGGCGCTGAGCGGCGTCCAGCATGGCGGCAGGTTCTGATGCATCTTGCGGACGAGCAGCACCAGCTGCGTGGCGTACATGCTGTTCCACATGAACGTAGCTAACAGGAAGAAGTGAAGCAGCGCCGTCACCACCGAACATGGGCCACCGTCCGCAGCCACGTGTTCATCAGAGTCCAGAACGCCGTTGGTTTCATTGTCATCAGTGTCGCCAACTGCGTCATCATCGCCAACATCCTGTCGGCGGTTTGTGATGCCAAAGAGGAAGGTGATGATGAAGGCCAGTAGACTGAAGCATATACTCAGCAAAGCAAGCTGGGAGTTCCTACACTTCTTCCGTTCGCCACTGTTTTTCTTAAAGCTGTAGAACACAGATCATGTTACATTTTAGGTATAGAGTCGAAATAAGAGAATGAGTCCTAAGATTTCAAGATTAAACTGGCAATTTCTGTTAAAATATACAGACAAACAACTGTTAAAACACAGATATTTTAGAACGGTAAACAGTTCCACTGGAACTACCTTAGTAGGATTCATATATCTCACAAAACAGAGTACTCACCCAGACAATAAATTATATGTAATATGATTAATAATGTCTTACTTGTCCGTAATGTGGTGAATTATCGTAACAACCAAACCCAGGATGGAGAAAGAAAGTCCAACTATAGAAATCACATCCAGCGCTCTGCATATTTATAATTCTCTCTGAAGGACTGAAACACAAACACACAATAGAGTTTTCAACAAGCTTCCTACCAGACTCACTTTGGTATATGTTGAAATATATGAAATGTTGAGTGTGAAGTGAAACTTGTGAGCATGTTTCTTCACCCAGAGAGCAGCGAAGTTGGTTGTGTGGTTGCAGAAACATCGGAGGACTCCGTCTGAAGCGTTTCCCTTCCAGCAGCCAGCTGCTCTCCAATCCTCCAAACTGTAGTCCCAAAACACACACGAGAAGTCCCACAGAGACGTACCGTTCAGAAGCTGAAACACAACCACAGAAACATCTAAAACTTTATTGATAAGGACATCTCGAGAGAGAAAAAAGCGTCAAAAACTGAAAATGGCAACAAAAACTGTGGCAAAGTTTGTGCAGATTAATAGTGTTTGTGTAGTAGTCTTTGCAGATAAACAGTGTTTGTGTGGCAGTGTTTGCAGAAAAACCTGTTTGTGTGGCAGTGTGTTCAGATTAACAGTGTGTGGCAGTCTGTGCAGATAAACATCTTTTATTATTTGGACTTTTATTATTTGGATAGGTAACAAATTACTTAATTTCATTACTTTTTAAGTTTACTCAAGATTCTCACTGATAACGATATGCTCGGGAACTGTAAAAGTTAAACCTTTCGGTATTTAAACTCTGCAAAAACTACAAAAGTAAAACACGAGAAAGCAGCCGCAGAAGAAAGATTAAACAGTGAGCAGATTAATGAAGGAATAATAAAACCATGAAACCATCTCCATTTGACTTTTGACCCCTGGTTAAAGGAGCAGACCCTGAGAGGCTGCTGATTGGCTGATAATAGTCACCTGACAGCGCGGTGAACTGGACTCCCAGAGTGTCGGCTGCTGAGATCTGAGCCGACTGGATTGTGATGTTTGGCTGAACCAACTTAGAATCATTGGAGATCAGACTCAGGTTCACCGACAGCCTGGACAGGGTCAGTGTCAGGCTGCAAATATACACAAATATATAGTCATATATACACACATATATACAGAAATACATAGTCATACATACACATATATATATAGGAATATATAGACATATATGTATAGACATATATGTATACACACATATATATAAAATATATGTATTATATATTTTTGCACTTACTGTTATCGTAAAGTAATTTTTTATTTTTTTTTTCTGTTTGACTGCCGCTGTAAGGTCAATGTCAATTTCTGTACCTGAACTAGAGGACCCCCTCGAAAACGAGATGGTTCATCTCAAGGGGTTATTCCTCTTCAATAAATAAATGTCAATATATATAGACATATATACACACATATATACAGGAATATATAGACATATATACACACATATATATTTTTGCAGGAAAATATATAATATATATATATATATATATATATATATATATATATACTATATATATATATATATATATATATATATATATATATATATATATATATATATACATATACATACACACACACACACATAATCAGAGGTGTCAAAAGTATTCACATTCATTACTCAAGTAGAAGTATCGATACTAGGGTATATAAAGACTTCCGTAGAAGTTGAAGTATCAACTCAAGCTTTTTACTAAAGTAAAATGTAAAAGTACTGGTTTCAAAACTACTTAAAGTATAAAAGTAAAAGTAATGTAAGCGGCAATGTTTCAGTTCCCTCTAAAGTACGTTTTCGGAAAATCAGAGAGAAGCGCAGGTATTTAAGTGGGACCTAAATAAGGCACCGAAATCCACGTTGCTATTCGGTCCGGTAGATAATGGTCATTAAGGCACCGGTGCCGTATTAGCACCACGTCTGTGCAGGTGCGATGGATCGCGTACAATTAAATTCACTCTTTTGCGTGTGCGGTTTTTTTTAACGATGACAAGCCGGAATGAAAACAAGCTGAACTTGTAGGAGTAAGTAATTTAAGGAGTATAAGTAAAAAGTATGCTGTAAAATTCAGTAAAGTATAGATACCCAAAATTTCTACTTAAGTAAGGTAATGAAGTATTTGTACTTCGTTACTTGACACCTCTGCACATAATGTATATACAGGAATATATAAAGATATAAACAGCCTACAGCTAGGTTAGGGTCAGCATCAGGCTGCACACAACACAGAAATATATTGTCTTGTATATCATATATATCGTCAGTGTGCTTCTGAAAACCAAGAGTATTTTACTTGTGAAAAGCGCTGTTTTCCTGGTTGTTGTCTGACTGGCTGGCGTTCAGAATCTGGCTGACGGTCACTACAGCTGCCTCTCTCACGCTCTGAAACACAGTTTCAACAATTTTATTTAACCTTTATTTAACCGGGTAGGCCGTTGAGAACAGATTCTCATTTGTAACGGTTGCCTGGCCAAGAAAAGCATAAGTGTGCAAGACAACATGCAGAATACAATAGGCTACATAAAGTACAGGTTAAGTAGGCATTACAAAGCTGGCGCGAAAGGAGTAAATTGATGGATATGGTAATAACAACACAATATACATGAATAGGCAGTCTATATAACTGTTAAAATGCAGTAAAGAGTCAAATACAGTTCGTGCAAGTTGTGGTCTAGTTAGTGATGAAGATCAATAATAAGAAAAACATGAATAGATAGTATAAATAAATGCTGAAATTTGGTAAAGAGTCAAACACTTGTAGATGATGTATCTGCTTGAGCGAAGGCTGCAGGTGGATGAGGCTATTGGGACCAGTGAGCGTAGGTACAGGAGCAAGAACTTGTAAATGAGTTGGTACCTTGAGTGTGTAACGAGGGCCAGCCGACTAATGGATAGAGGTTGTAGTGGTGGGTGTTAGAAGGGGCTCTGGTTACAAAATGAACGGCACTATGGTAGACAACATCTAGTGTTTTTCAGGAGAGAGTTTGAGGCAGTTCTTTAAACGATATCGCTGAAATCAAGAATTGGTAGAATTGTCATTTTCACTAAAGCGAGTTTGGCAGCGTGAGTGAAGGAGGCCCTGTTGCGGAACAGGAAACCGATCCTGGACTTAACTTTAGATTGAAGGTGTTTTATGTGTTGCTGGAAGGAGAGGGAACTGTCTAACCAGACACCTAAGTATTTGTACACTGCCACATTTTCTAATTCCAACCCGTCGAGTGTGGTAATGCTAATCTGATGGGCAGGGGTGTGCAGCGATCGATTGAAAAGCATGAACTTGGTTTTGCCAAGTGAGTTTAGTAGTAATTGGAGGTTTTGGAAGGAGTGACATTTGAAGCTATCCTGGAGGTTTTGATAGCCCGATATCAAATGAGGGGCCGGATGTATACAGGATGGTATCGTCTGCATAGAGGTTGATTTGAGAGTCCCCGACAGCAAGAGCAACGTCATTGATGCATAGGGAGAACAGAGTCTACGTGAGTAGAACCTTGTGGCACCACCATAGTGACATCCATAGGTCCAGACAGACATGAAAATCACTCACCTTTCGGCGAAATTCGCCATTTTGAAACCAAAATAGGTGACCTACGTGAATCGTGTGGATTCGATGAGAAATTGTTTACAGAGGGGGGTGGTGGTGTAAGTACTCGGGCCTGGTGCCCGATTTCTGCCGTATGACTATTTTAGAAAAAGAAATTAATTAAAAAGTCCACATGGGATTTGTTTTAATGCGCTGGATC